>NW_026712362.1:167023-238169 GCF_030504385.1 Musca domestica
AAATTATACTAAACTTCTAAAATAGCTCCAATTTGGTATTATGTGAACGGATAGAGCTAAATACTTGAAACTTGGTATGAGAATGAAGGTAGGAACGTACCTTTGAAGCTGTTTTTGGTAAATTGTACTAAGTGTGCGAACTGTACGAAATGGTACTAAATTTGGAACACTTGGATGGAGAGAACGGATGAAGCTGGAATTTTGAAATTTGCATGTCGGTCAATTTGTTGGGAAAGATGAGATAAGGCTGGATTTTTAAATTCGGACTAGAAGTACTAGAAGTACTAAAAGCACTAAATTTGTACCTCTTGAGATTTTTGAACGGATACAGCAAAAATCTTGACATTTGGGATAAAACGTAACTTTGGAAGTAGCGTGATGTAAGTAGGTGTTTTTGGAAATGTGGAAATTTAAAATGTCGGTATTTGGGGGCTCTGCTGGTGGTTAGGGCTAAGATAAAGAGTTGGTTTTAGTACTAAACGGTACCCAACTGGCATTGCGAGACGGGTTACTGCTTAAAATCTGAAATTGGTATTAGAATCACTTTTGGTGTGTAGGGTCGAGATTCGGAGTTGGGTTTGGAAATACGCACTAAAAAGTACTAATGGTACTAAATTGTAAGTTGGGTAAGGTATTGAGTTGGTAATCTACAATTTGACATTAGGATCACCTTTTGAGCGGATTGGTTGATATATGGCGGTTGTTTGAAAATACGTACCAAAAAAGTACGAATAGTACCAAATAGTATAAACTTTGGTATTTGGGGAAGGGATGGAGCTGTATATCTGAAATTATGTGTCTCTGATGTTGTGTAGGATAGAAAAACTACTGGTTTTTCGCAATTCTAAAAATACGTGTACCAAAAGTAATAAAATACACTAAATTTGGTACCATTTGAAATTATATGGGCGAATAGTGGTAAAATCTTGACATTTTGTATCATTTCTGGGAAATAGGCTTGACGTATGGTGGTGGTATTGTTAGATCTGTACTAAATGGTACTAAATTTAGTTCCGTTTGGGTTAGGGTGAACGGTTGAAGCTGGAATTTTGAAATTTTCTATTGGTATCCTGTTGGTGATTGGTTTGTGGTAAAGAGTTGATTTTGGCAGTGTGTACTACAACTTTATGAAAAGTACAAATAGTACTATAATTGGTACAATTTGGTATTGGGTGAACAGATAATACTCGTTATTTGGAATTTGGTATTGGGTCGTTGTACATGTTTAGCCTGGACATATGAAGGTGGTTTTGGAAATGTGTACAATAATTGTACGAAAAGTACGGAATGGTACTATATTTGGTATTGAGAGAAGGGAAATTGTTACAATTCTGAGAAATGGCATTTAGACTGATGGTATCTGGGGTTGAGATTCAAAGGTGAGTTTGGAAATGTGTCTTATATTTGTACGACAAGGGTCACATTTTGAAATTTGATATTGAGATCTCTGTTGATATCTGTAGTAGAGATATGCAGATGGTTTTGCAAATGTGACTATAATTGTACGATAAGTACTAAATAGTACTAAATGTTGGTATTGTGTGAAGGAATTGAGCTGAAATCCTGACATTTGATATTTAGATAACCGTTGGTATTGAGGTTGATATTTGGATTGGTATTTGGATTGGTATTCGAAGTCTGCACTATAGTTGTTCGAAAAGTAAAAATTGAATTAAATTTGGTACTGGGTGAAGGGATAGAGCTAGAATACCGAAATTTGTCATTGAGGTCTCCCTTGGGATTGAGATTTGGCGGTGGTTTTTGTAATACGTACTATAATTGTAATAAAAGTACTTAATTTGGTATGGGTGAAGGAATAGAGCTAAAATCCTCAAATTTCATATAAAACCTTGAAAATCTGAAACTTTAGTAGTTTTGATAAAAAAAAAATGTTGTTTAATTTGACTAATTGTGAATTTTGAGTACTAAAAAGGCCTAAAACGAACTATTGCAATGAATCTAAGCCTTTAAGGTGGCCTTTTGCTGACGACGTATCGGGTAGTCGCTAGTAACAGATATAAATATTGAAAATTGGTACCTTTGTGGGGGAGGTACTGGAAGGGGTAGGCCGATATCTATTATCTTCACCCCAGATCTTGCGTTAGTGGAAATATTAAAATGTGTGAAGTTTAGAAAGAATCGGATGCTTATTTGACATTTAAATCAGCATTTTGAAAATCCTTTGTGGGGGAGGTACCAGAAGGTGTGGCCCAATATGTTCCATATTTACAATAGATCTTGTGTTGATGAAAATATTTGGATGTGCCGAGTTCGGAAGGAATGGGATGTTTCTCTTAAAATTTTTGAACATTTAGTTTATTCAAATGCTGTGCTCTCTTTATGGGGAAGATACCAGAAGTAGTGAACCGATATAGTTCATATTCACAGCAAATCTTGTGTTGATAGAAATCTCTGGATGTGCTAAATTTTAAAAGAAGGGAATGCTTATTTCGCATTTTATGAGCGTTATGGTTATTCAAATTTTTGACTCCTTTGTGGGGGAGGTATCAGAAGGAGTGGTCCGTTTCATCCGTCTTTTATACCAGATATTTTGTGGTTAGAAATATTGGGATGTGGGAAATTTTGAAGAAAGGTGGACTCTTATTTCATAATTTATAAGAGTCATAAGTATTCCAAATTTTGTATCTTCGTGGGGCGATGCTTAATGGAGTAGGCCAAGATTGCCCATTTTCTCACCTAGCGCTGATAAAAATATTAGGATTTGCAAAGTTTGCCCAAAATTAGATGATATATTCATGTTCTATCAGGTAAATTTTTTTCTGTAAAAAATTTGGGGAGGAGGTACAAGAAAGAGTGAACCGATAATACCCATATCTGAACCTAATCTAAGTTTGATAATAATATACGATTGTACCAAGTTTGAACCAAATTGAATATTTCTTTTAGAGTTATCGCCAGAGGGACACCCTTAAATTGACTCCAAATATCGTGAAATGGATTTGGTCCAAAACCGTTATTTCGATGAGTCCCGTTTTGGGCCTGCACAACTCTCGTGAAAAGACGTTTAAAGAATAAAGAGCCTCTTCGTGTAAGTTCTTAGGAAAATTTCATATCCCTTTAATAATATTTTATTTTTTTTTTAAATTAACTACAATTTTTCTTCCAAGTTTAAAAAAAAATGGAAAAAACATACTTCCCAGTAAACAATTTTTGCCGAATTCGGTCCGATTTCTGTCAGAATCTCTGAAAAAATGTCCGATTCTGATTCCGAATTCCTTCTGATTTCGGTACGAAAGTTGTATGGACGTGGTCACCGAATTCGGAAAGATTTTCTGAAAAAAATCTGAAAAAATATTAGATTTTCTGGACGAATTCGGTCCGAATTCGGTGAAAATTCTTGAAAAAATAGGAAAAAAAATTAGATTTTCGGAAAAGATTCGGAGGACAACTCCGAATTTCTGAAAGAAATCGGGCAGAATTCGTCTGGAAATTCGGCGGAATATTCAGATTTTCTAAAAGAAATCGGTCAGAATTCGAAAGAAAATTCGGAATAAAATTCAGATTTTCTGAAAAAAAAACGCTCAGAATTCGGGAGAAAGTTCCGATTTTCTGAAAGAAATCGTTCGGAATTCGGAAGAAATATCGAAAAAATCGTCACACCACTTAAAAATGAAAAAAAACACATATTTATTTAAAAAACAAACAATTTATTTCGGGTTTCGTAAAAATGTAGTTTAAATATTACATCTATAATACATTTACATTATAAATATTGTTTTATTAGGAACATAACATACAGTATTTTAATGCACAAAAGAGTTGAACAGATAACAGCACGTTTCTGTTTCAACTGCTAAACGAGAACTAAAAATAAAAGCAGTGCACACAGAAAACCGGTATGTAGTTGTTTTTGCAATTTTTTTCCATCATATTTTTTTGGGAACGAAAGAGAAAGAGGCTGATTCACAACAACAACAAAACGCACATATTTACAACGGAAAATCTAACAGTTCACAATAACAATAACAAATAGCATTTTTGCTTTGCGCTTTGTTGTTGTTGAGATCTTGAAATGAATGATCACAACAACAACTACTATGGGAGAGAATGTGTCAAACCACCACCATCCGTTTACATGTGGGAGAGAATATGCCAGAGCAATAGACAATCTACTCTCTCCGTTTGTACATTTTTCGAGTTTTTTTCGCTTAAAAACAGGAAAATGTGCAGAAATTCTAAAAAAAAACGTTTAGAAAATCGGACCAATTTCTATCAGAAATTTCTGAAAAAAACGTCAGAAATTTCGGAAAAAAATCTAAAATCAGAGCAGTCGGAAAAAATTGTTTACTGGGTTCATACAAAATAACATACATATGTATTTTCATATGGACATAGGCCATTCATTCATTGTCTTACAAAATTGTTTATTTGTTCACTTGGATGTCGACAGCGATGTCAAGTAGCCGTTGGACATTCGCATTAATGGCAGCGGTAGTGACCGACTCCCACACACATACATAATTACATACATCATATATATGTATGGTATGATGGACAGTCGATTTGTCGTAGAATCTTATACAACAGATGGTTAATTCTTCATTATTGTTGACATTGTTGCTGTTGTTGATGTTGTTTTAATGGAGAATCTTGTCAAGAAATGTAAACATAACATAGAAGTTGTTTTTTTTTTTTTTTTGTAATTTTGAAATTATAACATATTCCATGGAATTGAAATAGTCAAAGATCGAATGATTAACTTTGATTTCCCGAAGTCACCAACACATATTTTTAACAACTAATTACGGATGTTTTATGTTCATCATAAATTCCAAGTTTAGCTCAACTTTAAAAACAACCAGAAAGGAAAGCTCAAAAGTCGGGCGGGGCCCGACTATATGAGATTCTACACCGCTATGCATATTTAGTAGAGCTCTCGTAAAAAAATGAGCATTTCTGAGCTCAATGAGATATCAGGTGAAAAATATGATTATGGTAGAGACTAAATTCCGAAAGTTGGAGATCTAAACACCAAATCGGATGCAACATATGTATTGGAGCTATAGCTATATATGAAGCGATTTCCATCAAATTTAAGCATTAGCTTTTTGAACTTTGGGCTGAAATTTGCCATTTGGTGCACAAGAAACCTAAATCGGACGAAGATATATAGGGGAGCCGTATCTAAATTTGGACCGATCTTGATAAAATTTGAATCATGTATTGCTGGGCTGAATCTAATATCTGGTACTAAATATCATTTTTGTCGGGTGTATATTACGAATGTGAGGCACCAAATCGGATTGAAACATATGTATGGAAGCTATAGCTTTATCCGAACCGATTTACACCAAATTTAAAGTACTTATTTCTATATTAAATTCGGTCGAAAGTGCCCAAAATTCACTCCATTTGAACTGATATTAGCCATTTGGTGCACAAGCAACCTTAAATCGGATGAAGATATATGGGAGCTATATCCAAACTTGAGCCGAACTTGATAAAATTTGATCTATGAATTGCTAGGCTGTATCTGATAAATAAGGGACTAAATAAGGGACTCTGATAACTGGGAGTAAGGGACTTAAACACCAAAATCGGATGAAACATATATATGGAAGCTATAGCTATATCTGAACCGATTTGCACCAAATTTAAAGCACATGCTTGTGGGTTGAATTCGGTCGGATGTAGCAAAATTCACACCATTTGGACTGATATTAGCCATTTGGTGTACAAGAAACCTAAAATCGGATGAAGATATAGATGGGAGCTATATCTAAATTTGGACCGATCTTCACCAATTTCAATAGGGTTCGCCCTTGAGCCAAACAAATGTTATTTAGAAAATTGCATCTCAATCGAATAATAAATGCGACCAGCATTTTGTTCACAAAAATACATGGACAGACGGACAGACAGACGAACGGACAGACGGACGGACATGCATAAATCGACTCAAAATGTTATTCTATGCTGATCACCAAAAAGAACTATGGGTCTATCTCGTTTCCTTCTCCATGTTACAAACAAATGCACAAAGTCATAATACCCTTGCCACTATGTGGTGTAGGGTATAAAAATCATCTGCATTTTCATTGAAAAATACTCCCTAAAACTCTACGTTTTTACTATTACCCCTTAAAATCTATGTATTTTGGGTTTCCAATCTCTGAAGAATTGCTGCTAAAAATCCAAACTTTCTCTTGTAAAAATAATTTCTAAAAATCCACCATTTAGAGGCTGACAGTGATTGAAAAAAATACTCCTTAAAATCCACACATGGCGGTGTGATAGACCTTGAAAAAGTAATTTTCAAAAAATCCGCATTTCATAGGCTGATAGACCTTGAATTTGGTTTATAGTCCTTGAAAAGATATTCTTTTAATACCAGATTTTTCAAAAAATACACTTGTACACTACATTTTATGAGCCGATAGTCACAAAAAATCTAAAAAATAGAACTTTCATGCTCTGTTGACCCTTGAAAAAATATAAATTATAAATCCATGTTTTATGGGCTAAAATTGGTGGACTATTAGTCCTTAATACCTTAAAATCCATATTTTATGGAATGGAAGTTTTTTAAAAACTACCTCACGTTTTATGGTCTGATAGTCCTTGCAAAAATGTTCCCCAAAAACCGATGAATAATATTCTAACAAAATTTCAAGTTTCATTGTCTGATTTTCCAAAAAAATCACTTGAAATCTATGTCAGATAGTCCTTGAGGGTGAGATAAAAAAATCCTACAAAGTCAAACGCCATAATTTTTTAATCTTGTTTTTAAAATTTTATAGAATGAAAGCAAAAAATATCGGAAATAGCATCAAATTTTAGAATAAGTTTAGATTTGTTTGAATTGGTCACCTTTGGCACGAATTAAGGCCTTCAAAGGGCCAATGAAACCGTCACACGCTACCCGAATGTAGCTCTGCGGTATTTTGGTCACCTTTGAGGTGATTGCCAACCTTGCTTTTCAAAATACTCCAGACACAATAGTCCAACGGATTGATATCCGGAGATTTTGGTGGCCATTGTGCTCTGGAAATCAAGCGAGGAACCTTATTTTGTAACAATTCATAGGTGGCGCGAGCTGAGTGCGATGGTGCTGAGTCCTGTTGGAATGTCCAAGGTCTGCGGCCAAAATGTTCGAGTGCCCAAGGCTTTAATACACCTCTAGAATATTTTCGCAATAATATTTGGCATTTATTCTAATGCCAAGGTCGATTAATACGAGCGGAGCGGAGAGCAACCATCGGCTGTTATAATGGCCCACACCATCACCATGGCCGGCGCTTGAGTTCTGGTGGCCAACCGAAGGTGCACATTTTCAGCTGACCTCTTTGGCAAGTAAACGCGATCATTCTGTTTGTTTACAAACTACTGGACAACGAATGTTTTCTCATCGGAGAAAACAAAATTCGGCAGTTCACCACTTTCGGCCAAGCGAATCAACTATTTAGCTCCTTTGAGTCTATTTCTTTCTGTTGCGGTGTAAGTTCTTGCACTTTTTGGAATTTCAATGGCTTTACCCCGAGCTCATCTTTTCAATATTTACCGAATGGAATATTGCAATATGTTCAGCTCACGAGCCATTTTTCGCCAACTGCGACGCGGGTTTCGATCAAGTCGCTTCTTCACTTTTCGAACCATTTCTGCTGATGTTGCTGTTTTCCATTTCCGTCCACTTCCACTTCCTTGACGTCGGACTATGCTACCAGTATCGCGATGGCCAGTATAGCGATGGTAGGAGACACAAAAGATTTATTCACATTTAAATGCTGGAGTGCTCTAACGATAGCCACTTGTGGTTTTCCAGCCAAATATAAAGAAATTAGACTATCACGTTTGAGTTCCATCACGAATAAAGGTGCAAGTACATAAAAAAAGCTTGAAGTCATGGCTAGGCATATTAATGTCAAATTATAATGGAAAACGACGGCAGGATTTTAGTGCGGCTCTGTAATCCCTTTATTAAATGTCACAAAATATTCCTATATCCCATGTCTTCAAGCTTCTTATGTACTTACAGCGTAACTTTTTTTCTGGAAAATTCTCATCAAAATGCCCTGGTTCGCTTGTAAACAATATAATGAGCTGTCACTGAAATAATTTTAACAGCTGTCGGACGAGTGGCTTAGAAATGATAGCAGTCTGTAGTTGGTTGCACTTTTTTCATGTCACCCGCAGACCTTGGACATTCCTACAGGACTCAGCACCATCGCACCCAGCACGCGCCAACAAGAATGAGGTTCCTCGCTTCATTTCCAGCTCACAATGGCAACGAAAATCTCCGGATACCAATCCGGTGGATTATTGTGTCTGAAGTATTTTGAAAAGCAAGGTTGGCACTAAAAAAACACCAAAGTGTCGATCACCTCAAGCAAGCGCTTCGCCGGGAATCGGCCCAAAATATCGCAGAGCAACATTCGGGCAGCGTGTGACGGTTTCATTGGCCGTTTGAGGACCATAATTCGTGCCAAAGGTGACCAATTCGAAGAAATCTAGACTTATACCAAAATTTGATACTATTTCCGATATTTTTTGCTTTCATTCAATAAAATTTAAAAATAATGTAAAAATAATGGCGTGGGACTTTGTTGCAGTTTTTTAGCTCACCCTGTAGATTAAATTTTATTGCTTAAACGGTGTTTATAAAATGTACGTTTCTGCCTCAGATTTAAATTTAAAATCTTCTATTCTTAATTTATTTGTTTTTTTTTTTTTCAAGAAATTGTTTAAGTCTTCATGATTGCGATCCAAAAAAAGTATAAATTTAAATAAAAATAAACACTAATTCCAACTCATGAGAATTAGGGAATCAGTTTTTGAATCGGATGTAATTTCCATCTCCCTCAACATAATTAATGATTTCGCCGCGAGTTGCTTGACATGATAATGTCTTGGAGTAAACAAAGAGATGCCAAACATCCAAGCACACACACACGGATAAACCGCACGAACGCACTCATACATTGGCAAATGTCTGTGCATTTCTACGATTTTTACACATTTGAGTATCTAATCCTTAATGAAGTTTTAATATTTTAAATAAAGAATTAACGGAAAGCCCATTCCGTTGCTCATTCTGTTGCTCTGCTACTCACGTTCCCGGCAGCCAACCAACCAACCAACCAACCAGTCAGCCACATAGTATTAACACATCCGCATTAATTATTATTGTTGTTGATGTTGTTTTATGATGCTATTGCGGCGACATTTTGCCGCTGGTTGTTGAGGATGTTTCACAATAACCCCATTCGAATAAAAAAAAGAGAGAAATGTTCAACATAACCAACGAATCCGGTATGTGACTATCTGTCATATGTCATAGACGTCCTAGGCCATAAATAGCCATAATAGAAGAAGAAGAAGAAGAAGAAGCATCAGTAGCTTCTTCATGCACGCACACTCTCACACACTTACATGATATGGCCAGCCTACAAAAGAAATCTTTTTATAAGTGAATTTAATGCCGGTATTAATCCCAACTGATTAATGTGCCACACTTTGTCCGTACATCGTAGAGGTGCTAACGACAATGTCTTTCGCATCCTAGAAGCCGATGGTGTTGTTGCAACAACATATCACCGGTATTTTTAGGCCATAAGCATAAAGCGGACTAAATGAAGATACAAGCAGTTAAAGGTATTATTAAAAAATTTTAATGATTTGGACGTGCAACAATGACCAAGGAACTAGCAAGTAATAGTCGGCATTAATGCCTAAAGTAGGCAACGTGGGATGTTGTAATATTGTTATGTGGCTTTGTGGAAATTTTTAGGTTATGTTGAATGGAAGTTGAAGGTATTTCTTTGAAGGACTTCCAAGATTATAATTGTGGATTTTTAAGCCGGACTTTTTCAAGGATCGTCAGAACAGGAAACAGGGGCTGTATTAAAGAATACTCTTTTTCCAAGGGCAAGTTCAGATTTTTTTTAAGAATACATTTTGAAGAACTACTTGATTTCTGTAAGGATTTTGCAAATACTTTCGGACCATGAACCCTGGATTTGCTGGATTTTTTAAAGGACTGCCAGTTAATAAAACGTGGATTTTTAAGGGATTTTTTTGTGAGAGCCATGATTTGTGGTTCTTTTTTGGAAATATTTTTCAAGGACTGCCATTAATTTTTTTCCGAAATAATTTTTAAAGGAGAAGTGGATTTTTTTTTAATGTGGATATTTAAGGATTATGTATCGTGGATTTTTAATGACTATTTATCCATGGACAATGAATCAAACAGCCTTTAAGGACAATTGTTTAAGGGACTGTCATACCATGAAGCGTGGATTTTTTAAGGGATTCTTAAGGATTTTAAGCTCATAAAGAGTAGTTTTTTTTAAAGGACTTTCTGTCCATAAACGGTAGTAAATAGTACGAAAAACATTAAATAGTACTAAATTTCGTTTTGGATGAAGGAATAAAGCTGAAGTCTTGATATTTGATATAGATGTCACTGTAGGTGTCTGCGGTTGAGATTTGGAGGTGGTTTTAGAAATAGGAGCTATAATTGTTTGAAAAATACTAAGTGGTACTAAATTGAATATTGGGTGAAGAGATAAAGCTGGAATCCTCAAAATTACATTGAGGTCTCTCTTGGCATATGATATTGATGCGGGGTTTTTCGGAAATATGTACTATAATTGTACGAAAATTACTAAATAAATCTATGTTTGTTATTGGGTGAAAGGATACAGCTGAAATCCCTAAATTATATATGGATCTCACTGTTGGTGTCTGTGGTTGAGAGAAGCAGCTGTTTTGGGTACTAAATGTTATTAAATTTCTTAATGGGGGAATTTATAGAGCTGAAATTTAATATTGAGGTCACTGTCGGTTTCTAGGCATTACATATGGAGGGAGGCGTTGGAATATTTTTAAGGAGTAATTTTTAAAGGATTTTAATCCCATAAAATATGGACTTTAAAGGAGAACTTTCTCAGGAATACTAGTTAGATTTTTATTAAAAATTTTTTCAAGGACTTCCAGTCTTAAAAATTTGATTTTTAAAAATAAATCGATTTTTAATAAATTCCTTTGAAGGACATCTAGTCTCAAAAAAGTTAATTTTTAAAGAAATATTTTTAAAGGAGACCATAAAACCTGGACTTTTAAGTATTTTCATAAAACCTGGACTTCCAGTTATCGCTCGTGCATTTTGATTTTATTTTAATAAGGGAAATATGTTGATTTTTTCGCTTTCTTTGAGCATCTTGGTTTTCAAAATCATGAACGGGGAGGTAATAGAAGAAATGGTCCGATCTCTACCATCTTTTAACAGATCTTGTGTTGATGGAAATATTGAGATGTACTAAGTCTGAATGGAATCGGATGTTAATTTCACGTTATATGAGCTTCATGGATATTGAAAATGTTGACCCTTTGATAGGTACCAGAAGTAGTGGACCGTTGTATCCCATCTTCACACCAGTCCTTGGGCTTATAAAAATATTGTGATGTGTGTAATTTGAAGACAATCGAAGTCTTTCTTCACATTTTATAAGAGTTATAATTATTGAAAAAATTTACCCTTTGCGGGGGAGGCACTTGATGGAGTGGGCCGATATTGTCTATTTTCGCACCTAACCTAGAACTGACGCAAATATTAGGATTTGCAAAATTGAGCAAAATCGGATTTTCCTTCATTTTTTGTGCAGTAAAATATTTTTTTTGTTGTTGGAAAATTTAAATTTTTTGTGGAGGAGGTACTCGTAAGAGTGGACCAATATTATTCATTTTCGTACCTGGCCTACTTCAAATACGAAATTTGAAACAATTCCGGTAAATAATGTTGCTAAAATAATCAAAATACCGAATAATGGGAGTACTGTTATATGGGGGCTATACGAAGACGTGGACCTGCACAGACAATTTTCTGTCCTAGGATGTAGCATCCATTACGAACTTCAAATGCGAAATTTGAAACAATTTCGGTAAATAATGTCGCTAAAATCATCAAAATACCACATATCGGGAGGTACCGTCATATGGGGGGCTATACTAAAACGTGGACCTACATGGGCCATTTTCAATACCAAAAGTCCTGCAGACATAATACACATTTAAGTAAAATTTTATCAACCTACTTCATTTCGTTTGGAAGCCAGAAGCCACAGACGGACGGACATTGTTAAATCGGAAAGAATTTTATACTGTTTTGTGTTGTCTAAAATGTATATTTCGAGGTGTTACAAACGGAATGACAAACTTAATATACCCTCCATACTATGGTGGAGGGTATAAAAAGAAAGAGCTATATCAATTTTTCCGTAGTTGCAATAAATTTCGATGGAAATTATTATTTGTGCTGGAAAAATTACATTTTTTTTTAATAAATATTAAATATAAACCCATAAAATATTAAATTATGTTCCAATTGTTTTTCAAAATATCGCCAATAACTTGAAAATTTTTAATTTTATTTTTATAATTTGAAAAAAGCAAAAGAAACGTTTAAATTCCATATAATTTTTATTTGAAATCAGTTAAGTGAAATTAAACCAATATTTAATATTATCAATAATAAGCACAGAGTAAATTGTCCTCTATTTCCAGCAAATTACACTCTACTTTAATCGCCTACAATATATACTATTCAATATTTATTTATTTATTTTCCTCCTAAAAGTATGCAACATTTATATAAACATACCTTGTTGGCACAATAGAATAATACTGCTTTTATTATTGTTACAATCGCAAAAATTCACTCACTCACACACACTCTCGCACTGAAATCAATAATTCCACAAAAATTAACTATTTAAAATAATACTATTGTTAATATAATAATGTTTGCATAGTTTACTGCAGTTATTTTGTTTTTAAATAAAAAACACGCAGCGAGAGAATTTCGTTTTTTCTGTCACACAACCAAAAAATATTAAAAATGTAATGCAATTTACAAAACCACTTCGCGGGTAATAATTAATTTATTTGACAGTTTTTTTTTATTTTCTTGTAACGGTATTTTTTGTTTTAATTTTTTTTTTCAAAATAAAATCAAAAATATATTTTTTTTAATTATTGTTTCTTTTGTGGCCTCTTTTTAGCCTTCAGTGTGGTGTGTTAACACGCCAAAAGATATGCAACAACTGAGTTGAAGATCAACCACGACACGATGTTAAATACGCCGAACAAAATGTACCACAGATGGCATGCAGAGCCATTGAGAATGCACAACAACACAGACACACACACACCAAATGGGATATATTGGTATGTATGTGTGTATTGTCTAACAGTTGACTCCCACAGTACTGGTGGCAGTGGACAAGGTAAAAAGATAAACAACACACACAGCTCACACACACACGGACACAATTTTAATGCAGAGATGGGAATTCTGTTTTTTATATATCAAAGACTAAGACAAGGTGTTCTTTTCGTAAGGACAATTTACACATCATGTAAACCTTACATTGTAAAGTCAAATTTTCACTTTTATTTTTATAATTTTTATAGCATATTTTTTGGCGCTTCCAACAATGTTTAAATTTAACAAGTAAAAAAGTAGTTTTATTACCCTCCACCATTTGAAAGGAATATCAAAAATATCAAGAAGTGGATCAACATTACCAATTTTTTGTCATAGGCTGTAGTACCGATTCCGAACTTCAAATATGAAATTTGAAAAAATTCCGGCAAATAAAGTTACAAAAATCATCCAAATACCGAAGATAGGAAGGCACCGTTATATAGGGTATATACCAAAACGTAGATCCAATTTCCTGTTATAGCTTGAGTACCTATTGCGAACTTCAAATACAAAATTTCAAATAATTCCGGAGAATAGTTTATATGGCACAGAGTTAAGCTGGGAATACATAAAGTGCATATTTGGCTGGCTTAAGTCATCGGCTGGCATCTTCGGAAATGAACAATGGAGCCTAGAACCAAAGTCGAACTAAGTCAACCTAAAACTCCGTTGTTCATCTACGAAGAAGCCAGCCGATGACTTAAGCCAGCCAAATATGCGCATTATGTATTTCCACCCTTACTTTTAAGTTTATAGAATTTTACGTGCCCCTTAAAGTATGCTATAAAAATGACAAACATAAAAATTTAGAAAGTTTCCTTACATATGACCTTAACAACATGTGTAAAAGAGCCTTTACATCAGGGCTAGCCAACTACTACCAACAGAAAAGCTTTGGATGGATATGTTTCACAGACGTGAACATCGAGAGTAACTCTCACCCCCCCCCCCCCCCCCCCCCTTCTCTGTAAACATTGTGTGTATTAATTCTTTGTGAAATTGAAAATCAGGAAATCAAGCGACCGTACCTTGAAAGCTTAAAAGCTACTGAAACAAGTGAAAAGTTCTGGTGGTGAGTTTTCCTATCCATGGTGAGTTTTTGATACGCAAAACTATGATTGTGTAGTAGGTGTGTTAAATTTCACATGGACATGGATTAGAATTGTGGGTAACGTCTAAAAGTATGCTATAAAATAGTACGATTACAGTTGACCGAACTTAGAAGACCCAGAGGATTTTAATAACCAAAGAAACCAAACCTCATAAAGGAAGTAAGTTTTCTGTCTTTAGAAGATATCTAGAAGCCTTTTGTCTTTGGAAGACTTTTAGAAGGCCTTCTGTACATGGAAACCCCTAAGAAGTTATCCAGCCTCTTTTGAAGGCCATAAAAATATTATATCTCTTTCGGAGTTCTCTCGCCTTTGAAGTCTTTTCGATATTGAAAACCTTCAAATATCTTCCTTATTAAAGAACTGCTAAATCTATTCAACCTATAATGCCTATACAACCTTTTATATTTATCGAGGAACTTTAAAAGCTTTTTTTCTATAATTATATTCTCTGCTCCTTAAAGAAGGCCTTCCAAAGCTTTTCTCCATTTTAAATACCCTCAAAGTCCTCTTCTTCATATTTAATTAATTACTTCAAAAGCTCCTTTCCCTATTGAATATTCTTAAAGTCCTCTTCTCCCTTTAAAATAACTTAGGCTTTTCTTTCTATGGAATGTTCTTCATTCGATTAAAATATCTCTCAAAGGCTTTTCTTTCAATTAAAAAAACAAAGGATTCTGTCTACAATGCCTACAAACGAGCTTTCTCTCTATAAGCTGGTTTCTCTATATAAAATATTTATAAGCTTGGCTTTCTAAAGAAGATCTCCAAAAGTGCATCTCCCTGTAAATTACCTTCAAAAGCTCTTTTCATATCCTCAAAGTCATCTTCTCTCTATTAAATAACTTTAAAAGCTTTTCTCTCAGTTGAAGACATTCAAAAGCTCTTTACTCGATTAAAATATATCTTCTCTCGATTAAATATCAAAAAAGCCCCATATATCTATCAGGGAGCTATAAAAGCTGTTTTCTCTATAAAAATATTCAAAAGCCCTGCTTCCTTAAAATACCTCCAAAAGCTCCTATCCCTCTGAAATACCTTTAAATTCTCTTTTTTCTATTAAAGTCCTGCAAAATATCTTCTCTGTATTAAATTATTTCAAAAGCTCCTCTCCATAGGGATTATCTTCAAAAGCTATTCTCTCTATTGAATAACTTCAATAGCTCTTCTCTCTGTGGAACACATTCAATAATTCCTCAATCGAATAAAATATCTCCCAAAGGCTCTTGTCTCTATATTACACACTACAAAAGCTTCTCTCTACATTCACTATCTTCGCTCCATGAAGAGCTTGGGAAGATATTCTCTCCACCAAAAATTTAAATTCTTCAAAATAAGACCTACAGAAGCTTTATATTGAAAGCTCCATTCTCTTAAAACTTACCTATACATAGAAGACCTTAAAATGATCACTATTCTGTAGAAGACCTTCAACAGCAAAGGTCCCTTCCTAATGGGCCATCCTACAATTCTATTATCTTTATGGATGATCTCTCCCTTACAGAAGGTATTTAAAGGGTATATTTAGGAAAACTTTAGAAAATATTTGACATGATTTCCGACGATAGAAGAAATGCCCTCCATGGAAGTCCATAAAATGATCTTCTCGTTGTGGAAGGTATTAGAAAGATCTTTTCTTAAAAGATGACCGTAAAATTGTATTCTCTTTGTGGAATATCCTAAGAAGAAGAAGAACGTCTGCGGAATACATTTTGAATCTCTTCTGTGTAAGAAAAAAAGAAAATCTTTAAAGACCTTCAAAAGATAAGATTGCTCTTCCGAAGGTCTTTAAAATCTCTTCTTCTTTTAAAAGGTCTTCTCTATAACAGAATTTAAAAATGTATTTTCTCTATTAAATATTTCCATAAGACCTGCTGACTGCTACACAACTTCAAAGGCTACCTTCTCCTGTGTATTATTGATTTTTAAAAGCATTTTACTCTACCGAAAATATTTGAAAGATCTAGGTTCACTTCAGTAGCTTTTCCATCTATTAAAGACCTTCAAAATATTTCGCTCTACCGAAGACCTTTAAAATCTCTTCTCTTCTTAAAAGCTTTTCTCCATTAACCACTTTAAAATTGTATTTTCTCCATTAAATATTTTCATAGGATATGCAGAATGTTACACACCTTCGCAGCCCTCTACTGGGTTTTGTTGACTTTTAAAGCTTTTAACTGTACGGAAAATATTTAAAAGCTCTAGGCTCACTGTGGAAATAGCTTTATTCCATAGAAGAATATCAAAATTTTAGCTTTTTTTAGAAAACATTTATTATTTATTTTAGCAATAAAATCTTAACTACTAAGTGCCCTCTTCAGATATAAGACCTTCTCAAGTCTTCACGAGGTTCAGACAAATATAAACACTTTTACCCAAAAAAAAAAAAAAAAAAACTCATTTAGTTGGGTTTACCTTTATATAAAATTTGTAAGTCTACTTTTCCATCCCTGACACCAATCACATTTGCTAATAAAACTGTCCTCTTCACATTCAGGACCTTCTTAAGCCTTCATAGGGTTCAGATAAATAAAAACACTTTTAACCAAAAAAAAAAAAAAAATCATTTAGTTGGGTTTCCCTTTGTATACAATTTTGTAAGTCTACTTTTCCATCCCTGACACCAATTAAATTTGCCATTAAAACTGCCCTCTTTAGATATAAAAACTTCTTTAGTCTTTCTAGGGTTCAGAAAAATATAAGCTCTTTTATCAAAAAAAAAAAAAAAAAAAACTCATTTAGGTGGTTTTCCCTTTATTTACAATTTGCTATTGTACTTTTCCATCCCTGACACCAATCACATTTGCCATTAAAACTAGAGAAGCAACAATTGGCTGTTTATTTGTCATAGCGTGCCATGAAAGGGAAATCTGTAAAATTCACACAAACATGCATACACCCATACATTGGCAATACACACACAACAAATTTGTATGGATGGGCCTCCTCTCTGAGTGATGCCAAACAACACAAAAAGCCGTACACATTCAAAGAGCCTAAAAGTAGGCACAGGAAAAGATATCATCAGTGAGTGTTCGTTCGTTCTTCGTTCATCGATTCAATGGCATTGCTGGCTGCTGTTGGGATTTGTCAATGTGTTTGTGGCAAACTAAAGAGAAAGAGAGCAAGAGAAGCAAAAAAGAGAGTTTTTCTGGTTCCCAAATGCCAAGAAACGACAGTAGATTGGGTCGCCTTTAATGTTTGCCTTTCGGTAACACGTTCACATTGAACGGTCATGCGTAATGGTTTTGCTTGTGTGTTTTGCAAATGCATGTTTGAGTGTGAACGGCTTTTGTTGTGTTGTGTTTTGGCCAAGTGAACGACAATTTTTTGAATTGTCACATGAGTGTATGGACATTATTGTTCTAGGCATAATTTAAACAACGAGAAAAAAAGTGAAAACAACAAAAAACACAAAAAAAGTAAAACAATAGCAGCAGCAAAAGCAACATTTCATTCATATTCATAATACATTTACAGTTCTTAAGGCGCGAACACACAAACACACATAGGCACACATAGACTCGCACACCACCCAGACACTTAACATTGCCATTGTAATTCTTAACAGCATCAACATCATTGTCACATTTTTGCGACGTTTTTTTTCGCATTTTCCCCTCCCGCCAGCTCCCTCTTTGCATATTATCCCGAAAGAACATTGCCCATTTGGGACCAAGTCATGTACGTCATCGAGGGGCAGGCAAACCTAAAACATAATGCAAATGTTTAACAAATATGAATATGATTTTGTGTGTGTGCGTTTTAAGGAGCAAACGTTCTTAATTTCAGCTGAAAATAGTAACATTTATTTTATTTTAGTGTGGAAAAGAAAATTGCACCCTTTTGGCCGTTAAGTCTGGGCGGATGTTGCGATGACGTGTAGGCGAGTTGGTATTTATGGTATTTGTCCCACATTCGGGGAGTTAGAAAAGTTTTCTGGCACGTAGTGGCAGAAGTGGGGATATCTCGATCCCAAAGACATAATTGTGGGAGAATGGTGAGATTTATGAGAAGAGTAGAAAATTATAACATGGAATTGGAGATTTATTGTTTTGGATTTATAAATTAAAGAATATGGTCGGAAGGGCTTAAAATATCTTCTCTAGCACGGACGACTTTCTAAAGGTATTTTCTCAAGATAAATAACGATTTCATGAATAGTTGACAAACTAACTCCAGGTAATCTCGGGAATTCAATAGCTCAGGGGTTATAAACTGTTTGAAGATAACCAGAAACTCTAATGAAGGGACGTCGGGAACCGCGATGATGACGTTAAGGTTGTCAGGTGATTTCGTCGTTCGGGTTGTAAACGATGAGTAGATGAGCGGGAACTCGTATCTGTGCGCGAAAGTGAGTTAGTCGGGCTATGCTACAACTTTAGATTTAGGTTGGAGCTGTAAGCCCGAAACTCCAATTGGCACAATTATGATAATTTATCATGTGTTGTCTGGGTAAGCTTGGTAAACGCTCCTTATGGTGGTTAAGTTGTTCCTTGGTCTAATTTTATATCCTGCACCATACTATGGAGGGTATCTTCATTTTGTCATTTCGTTTGTAACTCATCGAAATACTCATGTCAGACCCAACAAAGTATATATATTCTTGATCAGCGTAAAATTCTAAGACGATTTAGCCATCTGTCTGTCTGCCTGTCTGTCCGTCTGTCTCTCTCTCTCTCTGTCTGTCTGTTGTAATCACGCTATCTTTCGAACGAATTGAGATAGAAGGCTAAAATTTTGTACACATATTTATTTTGCCAGTAGGCAGGTTAAGTTCGTAAATGGGCCATGTCCACGTCCACGTTTTCATATAGCCCCCACACAACGGTACCTCCCGATATTCGTTATTTTGATGATTTTAGCGACATTATTCACCGGAATTGTTTCATATTTGGTATTTAAAGTTCGAAATGGAGACTACAGCCTGAGACAGAAAATTGTCTGTGCAAGTCCACGTTTTCATATAGCCCCCATATAACGGTACCTCCCGATATTCGGTATTTGGATGATTTTGGCGACATTATTCACCGGAATTGTTTCAAATTTGGCATTTGAAGTTCGAAATGGATACTGCAGCCTGAAACAGAAAATTGTCTGTGCAAGTCCACGTCTTCGTATAGCCTCCATATAACGGTACCTCCCTATATTCGGTATTTTGATAATTTTAGCGTCATTATTCATCGGAGTAGTTTCAAATTACGTATTTAGAGTTCGTAATGGAAACTACAGTCTGTGACAGAAAATTGCCTATGCAGGTCCAGGTCTTCGCATAGGCCCCATATATCAGTACCTCCTTATATTCGGTATTTTGACGATTTTAGGTACAATACTCACCGAAATTGTTCGAGATGTCGTATTTGAAGTTCGTAATGGTAGCTACGGCCTGTGGCAGAAAATTGTCTATGCAGGTCCAGGTCTTCTTATAGCCCGTATATAACGGTATCTCCCTATGTACGGTATTTTGATGATTTTGGCTACATTATTCACCGTTTTTTTTTTTTCAAGTTTCGAATTTGAATATGGTAATGGCTTGTGACAAATAATGCCTATGTAGGTGGACGTCGTACAGATCCTAATTTAGCGGCTAATTTCGGTATTTTTATGATGTTAACAGCATTTTTGGTGAATGTTATCTTTTTCGAAAATTTCCAATTTTTTTTCTAAATGGTGTAGGGTATTCAAAGTTCGGCTGCATTACTTACTTACCGCTTTTTTACTTGTTAAAGGTCTAAAGTTCTTTAAAGGTCTTCCATGGAACAGAAAGAAGAAAAAAAATTATCCTAGATTCTTGGTTTTTAGTCCTTAAGTTTAAAAATAAAGGTTTTAATTGGAAAAGAGAAGTTTTTTAATCCTAGATTGATGTTCAGATAGTCACTCAGAGGAATACTTAAAAAAAATCCACGATTGTACATCTAAAACTCTCTAGACAAATATTTTAAAAAAATCAACGATGGTAGGCACGGTCCTTCGACAAATGCTCTAATAGTCCTTTGATAATTCATGATAAGATTCTTATTTTTAATCTTAAATCTTTAAGTCTTTATATAAGTCCTTTATATCTCTTAAAATGATGCTAATTAATAATATTTTTGCGTAACCAACTCTGGTAAAGAATATCAACATGAAGATGGCGCTACTTGCATTTTAAATACATCCAAAACGTTTTTCTATAAATATAGCTCTATTGGTCCTTCAGAATATATTACCCTATATCTATATCTAAAAAAGTAAGTTATGTTAATTTCTAACCACAATTTTAATACTTTAGTCTTTTACGCTAATATATCAATATTTCTACGAAACCCGCTCATTTAGACAATATTAACATCGAGATGGCGCTGTTTAAAAGTTAATTTCTTATAAAGTATTTGCTTAAATATTGGTACACATTTGAAGACTTCCAAAGGCTTTTTCTAAATATATGGTGCATTTTTGCTCACTATTGATAAAATGTCGCTGAGCTGGACACCCATCATTCACATCATTTATGTATCCATAGATGGCACTCATTCTGTCTAAGAGATTGAAAAGATTCAAATAGGAAGTTTTTTGAAGATGTGACCAAACATCTCAGTCTCTGGTAAACCTATAAAAGATTTTTATTATCATTTTCCATCGCGTGATCGCAATCGCATTTCACAATTTCTGCAAATCATTGCAGCATTTCCCCACCGATTAACTTCAATTCAATTGTTGTACACACCTTGGGTCGGCACTTTGTAGACATCAGTTTTGTATAATCTGTTTTTATTGACTGATATGCAATAATTGAAATATATTAATTAATTATGTATTTGTATTGTCAAGGCCCACAGTTCATTGACAAGTGTGATACATTCATGCCACAGTTACACTGTAGCACAAAAAAAAAACACTACATTCCCAAAAAATTGGCTGTGATTCGAAAAGCGTGAGATGAGAGAGCTTCCAAAACTTAATCAGTAATTGAAAGTACGTTCATCAGTAAATATTTGGGTGAAAATTACTTGATTAACCAATATCAACATCAAGATGGCGCTCCTCATAACATAAGGATACAATAATTAACACTTTTATGTAGAACTCGGATGGGGTTTATAAAACTTCCTTACTTATGCAAAATTGTAAGGTTTTAGTCATTTATCTGGCGGCTGATTTTCGAGGAAAGTAAGTTATCACCAAACTGAATTATTTATAAGCCAAATACAAATAAACATTCATATTCTGGAATAGAATTTATACTAAATCGAATTTCCAGAAAAAAAAAATTGTGAGATATTAACCTTAAAAAAGTTAGTTAGTAACCAAAAGTAGTTTCATCAACAAATATTTCTGCAAAAACTACTCAGTTGCTTAATAATAATATCAAGATGGCGCTCTTTATTACGTATTGATATATTTTTCAAAATGTCTTAAATTTCGGATTTTATTTCTCTTAAGATCATAGCTTAAGGTGCCAGGATGCTGATTATTTTCTAGTAAGTTTGTAATTCATCAATAAACTCATTTTTTACATGTAGATGGCATTAATTCTACCTAATAAATGATCAATATCAAGATGGAGCTTTAAAGACACATAATCCAAGATATTTATGCAAAACCCAGCAGAGTTTTCTGGAAGCTCCTAATTTTTCTCACACATTCAAAACGGCAGTAATTCAAAATAAATTTGATTAGCTTAAGTCAATTAATCAGGTCGCTGATATTATTCGAGTACGTAATTCATCAGCAAACTCATTTATTTATATGTAGATGGCATTGCTTCCATTTGTAAGCTTATTCGACGATTAAAAGATCATTTGTTAAAAGTCTTCTGTTCATGAGAGTTGTAGTGAAATTTTTCTCCAATCCTATTGCTTTGTAGGATATTTTCTATATTTTTCATGGCATATTTTTTATAGAGCTTCTCGATTTATATCGTAAGAGATTGCATTTTTATAAATTGTACGTTCATCACTAACAATACGGACCAAAAAATTGCATTTCTAAAAGCAACTAACGCTTGAGAAGCTAAAAATAATTCAGCCGAAAAGTATGCTTATTACATCTAATTCAAATTCTGGTTCTTTGTACATCAATATCAAGATGGTGCTGGGTATATAATAAAATTCTTTATAAGAGATTTTTGTAATCATTTGAAACCTTCTTGAATTCTAACAAAATTTTTGGATTGTCGGAGGAAATTTTGGAGGTTTTAATTACATTTTCGTTGTTTTATATAGGAATTTTCTTCGAAATATTGAAACTACGATATTTAATTTCTAAGAAAAAATATGGACTTTCAGAACAATATATCATTTGATACGGCCAAAACGTGCCTCATAGAAATAACGGTTTTAGACTCTAGGTCTCTTTGGACCAAATCAATTTCAGGTCATTTGGAGTCGATCTAGCGATGTCCGTCCATCCGTATGTCTGTGTGCACGATAACTCTCGAACTTGGTACATCGTAATATTTTTATCAAACTTAGATCGACTTCGGAGAAGGACAATAACGGTCCAGTCGTTCTGGTACCTCTCCCACAAAAGGTCAAAATTTTCAAACAAAATATTTTACAGCACAGAAAGAGAAAGAATAATCCATCTTTGCGAATCCTAATATTTGCATCAGTGCTAGGTTAGGTGCAATATCGGTTTACTCCTTCAAGTACCTCCCCCAAAAAGGGTCATAATTTTAAATAATTTCAACTCTTATAAAATGTGATATAAGTGTCCGATTGTATTCAAATTATACACATCACAATATTTTTATTAACCCAAGATCTGGTGTGAAGATGGAATATATCGGCCCAATCCTTCTGATTCCTCCCCCACAAAGTATCAAAATGTTGAATATCCATGAAACTCATAAAACACGAATTTAATATCCCATTCCATTCAGACTGGTAGATTTAAATATTTCTATCCAGACAAGATCTGTTATAACGATTGTAGAGATCGGACCATTTCTTCTGGTACCTCTCCCACAAAGGGTCAAAGTTTTGAATAACAAAACCTATTAAATCCGAAATAAGCATCCGGTTCTCTTTATATTTCACACATCCCATTATTTCTACCAAGACATAATCTGTTGTAAAGATGGGATACATGGGTCCACTCCTTCTGGTACCTCCCCATAAAGGGTCAAATATTTCTCTCAACCAAAAACCAGAGATGAATATGGAATTTATGATTTCGCATAAAATTTTTCGAAGCACTTTCAAAGTTTTTAAAAATATTTTTAAAGTTTAAAAATGTTGAGAGTTAGGCATGAGTCACATGTTTCAGCCCTAAAGTATGCACATTCATTTATAATACCGCTACACGTTCTCTATACATCAATCTCAAGATGTCGCTGTGTACAGAAAAAATACCTAATTGTTAGAAATCTTTGTGTGATTTTGGAAAAAAAACCCTTTCTTGAGGTAAATATCTAAAAATTCTGCACTTTTCATGTCTTTGCGAGGATCATGTTAATTTTTTGGATTCTTTCCTCTCTCATTTAGGCTGAGTGTTTATTAATTCTTCAGTTAGTCATTACCTCTTCTATTTACACATAGATGGCATTGCTTCCAAAATTCAATTTCAAATCTATAAAAATTTAAGCAGATATTTGTTGCCCTGTGTAATTTATGACTCACAGACGCTGAATATATCTTTATTGCCCTCCAATCGCCGTAGACACAGTGAATCGGCGTTCAATTGTCTATCGGGCGGTAAATTGCTTATTAAAAACAAATATTTCTTATCAGCCATATTTGTATTAGACTCGAATTTCAATATTCAATACGATTATAATTAATATTGTGGCTAACACACACACAACAACTGACAAAACAAAAACATCGATGCGCATTTGTTTGGCTAATAAAAACATATTTGCGTAAAGCTAAAGTTAATTTAATAATTATTGGGGTTTTTAGATTTTTACAAAGTGATACAAAAATAGAACGAACAGGAAGTGGCTATGGATAAAAGTTATATATATCCAGCGATAGTTTATGGCGGCAATATGGTCCATAAACTAATTACACTATTTTATCGTGTTGTTGTGAGGACGTAAGATAAACAATTTGTTATTAATAAAACTAATAATAAAATCCCGACAATTGGAGACAGGTGATTGGATTTGATTAATCATGATTTTGCGAATAAACAAAAACTTTTCAACTTTTGTTGGAAATTGAGTTCCTTTAAAATTTCCTTTTGTGTTTTGCAAGCCTTTCATTTTCTACGATATTCAATGGCTGATGATGCCTCGTCCTTGTTGCCATTGCCCCCAGGTGTTGGCAAAGTACTTTTGCTTTTTTCCATTTGTTGAACAAACAAAAAACAGTCGACTAAATTTACAAAACTCTTCTGATTGCCGCTTGGAATTTTGCATGAAAAATCAATAAAAAAAAACAACCCACATATTTATGAATGAATGCAAAAAAATAAACCGAAATTTACTTTGAATATTTTAACAAAAAAAAAAAAGAATTCCAAGAAGCAAGGCCAGCGGATATGCTTTCTGTTGGTTTCTAACCTTTTGACATTAAACAAACCGGAATAAACAAACATATGCGTAGAATATATTTTATTATTTAATCTAATTCCGAAGAATGGGTTAACAAATTTCCAGCTGGTCGTTTGCTTCCTTCCATTCTTAATAAGTTGTAACGGACTTTTTTCACGATTGAATGAAATTTATTAATCAAAGGAAATAAATCTAAGAAATTGTTTTTTTTTTTTTTTTTGGGAATATTTTCTAAAGCCCAGTTTCCACATTATGTTAGAGTCATATGTAAAGTGATTTGTTAACATTTTACCATTAACATATTAGTAGCAATCGTTTAAGCGTACCCAACAAAATTTAAAGTGCAGCCAACAAAAAGAGAGCGTTTCTCTTCGGATAAAGAATTGTATGCAGCGCCTCAAAGTATGTTATAAATATACTTAACATAAATATACAAAAAATAGCTTCACATATGATTTTAACACATCTAACATCTTTCCTTTTTAGTATACTTTTGTTATCCCTTACTTTAGTAAAAGGTAAAGGATATAGTTCTCATTATCAGGTTCTCATTATTTCATCTTTCTTTACAAAAATATATGCATTTTTTTACAGAGATATGGCAAGCTTTTTGTAAAAGTAACTGGTAGTCGCAGCATATTTTTTTTTTTCAAATTGGCATCTTTATTTAAGTTTAAAAATAATAATAAAACCAGTAAGGAAAGCTCAAAAGTCGGGCGGGGCCGACTATATGATACCCTACACCACTATGCATATTTAGTAGAGCTCTCGTAAAAAGGTTTATACAGGGCATTTCAGAGCTCTATGAGATATTTGGTACAAAATCAAAATCTATCTAATTCTATCGTGCATTTTACGAACTATAGCTATCTCTGAACCGGGTTTCTCCAAATTTTACGTATTAGCTTCTAGACTGGTGATTTGGGCTGATATTGACCATTTAGTGCACATTTAACCCGAAATCGGATGAAGATATATATGAGAGCTATATCCAAATCTGAACCGATTTCGATAAAATTTAAAACAGCTATTCCTGTGCTCCATCTAATACCTGGTACCAAATATCACGGTTGTGGAGTGAATATTACGAATGTGTGGGACTAAAACTCTAAATCGGATGAAACATGTATATGGTTGCTATATCTATATCTGAACCGATTTTCACTAAATTTGATATACTTGCTTCTAGGCTGAATTTGGTCCGATGTACTAAAATTCAGTCCATTTGGACTTATATCGGCCATTTGGTGCACAATTAACCCGAAATCGGATGAAGATATATATGGGAGCTATATCCAAATCTGAACCGATTTCGATAAAATTACAAACAGCTATTTCTGGGCTGTATCTTATATCTGGTACCAAATATCATTCTTGTGGAGTGCATATTACGAATGTGAGAGGCTTAAACACCAAATCGGATGAAAGATATATATGGGAGCTATAGCTATATCTGAACCGATTTTCTCCAAATTTGATATACTTGCTTCTAGGCCGAACTCGGTTGGGTGTGCCAAAATTCAGGTAATTTGGACTGATAGTGGATATTTGGTGCACATTTAACCCGAAATCGGATGAAGATATATATGGGAGCTATATCTAAATTTGATCCGATTCTCACCAATTTCAATAGGGTTCGTCCTTGGGCCAAAAAAATATTGTTTGGAAAATTTCATCTCAATCGGATAATAAATGCGACCTGCATTTTGTTCACAAGAATACATGGACAGACGGACGGACGGACGGACAGACGGACTGACATGCATAAATCGACTCAGAAAGTGATTCTATGAAGGTTCTCAAAAGTAACTATGGGTCTATCTCGTTTCCTTCTCCATGTTACAAACAAATGCACAAAGACATAATACCCTTACCACTATGTGGTGTAGGGTATAAAAAAGAATTTTCTTCAATGTAAAATAAACGATAAGCGCTATCCGATTTTTATACCCTACACCACATAGTGATAAGGGTATTATGTCTTTGTGTATTTGTTTGTAACATGGAGAAGGAAGCGAGATAGACCCATTGTTACTTTTGAGGATCTCCATTTCTTTTCATTTCTTTCTGAGTTGATTTATGCATGTCAGTCTGTCCATGTATTCTTGTGAACAAAATGCAGGTCACATTTATTATCCGATTGAGATGAAATTTTTCAAACAACATTTGTTTGGCCCAAGGACGAACCCTATTGAAATTGGAGATAATCGGTGAAAAATTAGATATAGCTCCCATATATATTTTCGTCCGATTTGCCTTCGATTGTGCACCAAACGTGTAATATCAGTCCGAATAGTATGGAATTTTGCACATACAACCAAATTAGGCCTGAAAATAAGTATACCAAATTTCATCGAAATCGGTTCAGATATAGCTATAGCTCCCATATATATATTGTACATCCGATTTGTTATTTTTGTCCTCCGCAGCCGTAATATGCCCTCTGCAACAACAATATTTGGGGAAATATATCAAATGCAGCTCAGAAATACCTTTGCTAAATTTTATCGAGATCGGTTCAGATTTGGATATAGCTCCCATATATAACTTCGTCCGATTTACCATTTATTGTGCACCAAATGTCTAATATTTGCCCAAATTGGAATTTGGCACTTACGACCGAATTGAGTCTATAAGCTAGTATGTCAAACTTGGTGAAGATCGGTTCAGATATAGCTATAGCTCCCATATATATTGTTTATCCGATTTGTTTCAGATTTGGATATAGCTCCCATGTATATCTTTATCTGATTTCAAATTAATTTCACACCAAATGGGCAATACAAATCCGAATTTAAAAGATACAAATGCTTCGGCATATGTAGTCCTTTGAACTTTAAATTTTAATTGTAATCATAGCGTGTATGATTGAATTCTCCCATAAAAACTTTTAATTATTAAGTGGAGCTCAACTAAATTAGTAAAGTGGTGTAGGGTATCATAAAATCGGCCCCGCCCGACTTTAGGACTTTCTTTACTGTGTTTTAAATGTTATTGAATGAAAGCACACAATGTTGGAAATACCATCAAATTTTAGAATTAGTTTAGATTTTTTCGAATTGGTCACCTACAAACGGCCAATGAAACGCGTCAACCTTGCTTTCCAAAATACTCCAGACACAATAGTCCAACGGATTGGCATCCGGACATCCGCTGAAAATGAAGCGAGGAACCTCATGTTGTAACCATTCTTGGGTGGCGCGTGCTGAGTCCTGTTGGAATGTCCATGGACTGCGGCCAAAATGTTTGCGTGCCCAAATCCTCCATAATATTTTCGCGATAATATTCGGCATTTATTCTTATGCCACGGTCAATTAATACGAGCGGAGAGCGGCCATCGGCTGTTATGGCGGCCCACACCATCACCATGGTTGGCGCTCTAATTTCTGGTGGCCAACCGATGGCTCACATTTTCAGCTGACCTCTTTGGCAAGTAAAGACGATCATTTTGTTTGTTTACAAACTGCTGGACAACGAATGTTTTCGGAATGTCATCGAAGAAAACCAAATTCGGCAGTTCACCACTTTCGGCCAAGCCAAGCAACTCTTTAGCTCTTTTGAGTCCATTTACTTTGTGTTGCGGTATAAGTTCTTGCACTTTTTGGAATTTCAATTGCTTTACTCCGTTCTCATTTTTCAATGGCTCAGCTCACGAGCCATTTTTCGGCCACTGCGACGCTTCTTCTAGTCGCTTCTTTACTTTTCGAACCATTTCTGCTGATGTTGCTATTTTCTTCCATCCACTTCCACTTCCTTGACGTCGGGCTACGCTACCATTTTTCCATAGCTAAAAATCCTCTTGGTCTTCTATAAAGAAAACCTCCTTTTGCAGGGAACAATGGAATATTTGATTAAAATTCCGTTAATCCCATTCAAATTCTTTTAAATTATTTCCATTTAAGCATACAGTTAAATCGGAAAATAATCGTTTTCCGTGTATAAATAAATGTAATAGAGTTAATTAAATTAAACAAATACAATTGCATATGGACAGATGTGTTGATATATCCTCTTTGGATCGCATGTCGGCATGCCAAGTGAGTCCCGGTGTAACGCAATCGTATTTCAATTAAATTGTCATTGCAACAATTTTTACAGGCAAACAGCAAATGCACACAGGCACACATATATATACATATATGCAGTCACACAATGATGTCAGAGAAAATAATTCAGGCGGATACGAAATAGTTAACAGAAATGTAAGCGGAAGGAAATGGATGGGATGATGATAGCCATGTAAATGCGAAGATGTAATAATTTGTAAAAATGCTCATTTGGATAGCATTTTTCAAGGAAATCAAGGATAATGAAGAAGAAATGCTGCTTAGTTTCGATGTGGGTCAAAGACATTAGACTAGCCTATTATAAGAGAGAGATACGGGGTGAGAAAAACAATTGCAAGCAACTTCAGACTGCTGTCATTTCAAAGCCACTCGTTTGACAGCTGTTAAAAATTATTCCAGTGACAGCTCATTATATTCTTAACAAGCCTACAAAAGCATTTTGGTGAGAATTTCCCAGAAAAAAAGTTATTCGTGATGGAATTCAAGCGGGATAGTGTGATTTCTTTATATTTGGCTGGAAAACCAAAAGTGGCTATCGTTAGAGCCGAGCGACTCCAGCATTTAAATGTGAATAAATATTACCGTGATACTGGTAGCGTAGCCCGACGTCAAGGAAGTGGAAGTGAACGAAAGAAAACAGCAACATCAGCAAAAATGATTCGAAAAGTAAAGAAGCGACTTGATCGAACCCTGCGTCGCAATGGCCGAAAAATGGCTCGTGAGCTGAACACATCGCAATATTCCATTCGGCAAATATTGAAAAATGTGCTTACCCCGAGCTCATTTTTCATTGAAATTCCAAAAAGTGCAAGAACTTACACCGCAACAGAAAGAAAATAGACTCAAAAGAGCTAAAGATTTGCTTCGCTTGGCCGAAAGTGGTGAACTGCCGAATTTGGTTTTTTCCGATGACATTCCGAAAAAATTCGTTGCCCAACAGTTTGTAAACAAACAGAATGATCGCGTTTACTTGCCAAAGAGGTCAGCTGAAAATGTGCACCTTCGATTGGCCACCAGAACTCAAGCGTCGGCCATGGTGATGGTGTTGGCCGCCATAATAGCCGATGGTCGCTCTCCGGTCGGCTCGTATTAATCGACCGTGGCATCAGAATAAATGCCGAATATTATCACGAAAATATTCTGGAGGGTGTATTAAAGCCTTGGGCATGCGAACATTTTGGCCGCAGACCTTGGACATTCCAACAGGACTCAGCACGCGCCACCCAAGAATGGTCACAAAATGAGGTTCCTCGCTTCATTTCCAGCTCACAATGGCCAGCAAAGTCTCCGGATATCAATCCATTGGACTATTGTGTCTAGAGTATTTTGGAAAGCAAGGTTGGCACTAAAAAAATATACCCAAGTGTCGATCACCTCAAACAAGCGCTTCGCCGGGAATGGACCAAAATACCGCAGAGCAACATTCTGGCAGTGTGTGACGGTTTCATTGGCCGTTTGAAGACCATAATTCGTGCCAAATGTGACCAATTCGAACAAATCCAAACTTATTCTAAAATTTGATGCTATTTCCGATATTTTTTGCTTTCATTCAATAAAATTAAAAAAAAATGTAAAATTTATGGCGTTTTTCTTTGTTGCAGTTTTTTTATCTCAACCTGTATATTATCTATGGTAGAAGAATATGGGTAGATGCATCACGCTTGCGAACATTGATATGTCAACATTTTTAAAAAGTTTTGTCAAAAATAAGTAGATTTTTATATGTTTTTTTTTTTTTTTTTTTGCATTGGACGCAAATCAGATGTTTTTACGATATGGATTTTCAAACATTTTTACAAAATTCAATAATTAGTCATTTAACATATTCAATTCCAAAATCGGTTTGGCCGTTCATTGTTCCAGCAGCTATGTCGATGCGACTACCTGTGTTCTTCTACCATGATATTATCAGTATATAATTTAACAGTTGTTCAAACCCCCTAAAATATGCTATAAAATTTTTCAAAATATAATGTAAAAAGGTCACATTATGACATATACCTTTATGTGTAATCTGGCCTTTATTTACCGGCCTACTCATGGTAGATGAATACATGCAGTCACAATGACAAACCAATTTTGAAATTGAACATTTTGAACGAAAAGTTATGAAAATTCATTAAATTTGTTGATAAATGGATTTCATAACAAACTCCGATTGGCGTCGTATAAGAAAACATATAAAGATCTACTTATTTTTGGAAAAATAAAAAAAAAAAAAAAACATTTTAAAATCATGTCAAAGTCAATGATTCCAAGCGTTGATGCATCTACCTGTATTCTTGTGACATGTGCCTACTCATTAGGTACTTAAGGTGGGAAAACATAAAGCGCTTATATGGCTTTCTTAAGTCATCGGCATTGGATACTCTAGTAGCTACTCATTAAGTACTTAAATATCCATAATTGGTTTCGTCTCTAAATTAACTCTCTGAAAAGGAGAGACTCTCAGTAGGGAATTAGCTTCTTAAAGCTCCTTCCATAAAACCTTTATTTTTGCACAAAAATAGTAACAGCCAGTTCCACGATATCGAAAGAACACGTTCGCACAACTTTTACACGACAAACAGCTGATTTCCGTTCCACTAAAATCTATCAGAACGAAAATTTGCACGAAAATCAAAGCGAACGAAAACGTAAGCATTTCAGTGTAATTTTGCGTTCCACTATCTTTTTTCTTTCGTACGCAAGCGAACACAAATGTCAAAATCAGTCACTTGTGTGTTTGCTATCGTATAATAACAATTAAGGAAAATTGTTTTAACATAAACATTGCTTGATTGAAAATGGAAACAAAAATGTAAGTAAAAATAATAAATGCAATTTAATATGTGAACAACAAATATATATATTTTTTTTATTTTCTCAATTCCAGCACGAAAAAATCATCAACTACACAGCTGCGGGCACTAGTTGAGTAAATGGAGGAGAATCCTGTGTTCGCCAGAGGAATGCCAATTTTTGGAAGCAGCAGAAGAAGTTTTAAATCGGGGCGGATTTGGGTAGTCCTGCAACCGGGCACCCACTTCTCTTCCATCATATCCAAAAGAGCCCGAAAACTTCCTTCGACACACGAAAGTTGGCCACAAACCTAGAAAAAATCATTTTTTATTATTTCAAAAATGTAAAAATACAATCATACTTACTGGTTGTTAGGTACTTCAAATAAATTCGAAGCATCTCTTAAATGCCTCCGTGGCACATTTCGAACCTCCTCCATAAAAAATAGGGCTACGGAAATATTCTTTTTTTTTTATTTTCTAAGAGCACAAATAGTTTGAACACAATCACTAGAAATTTTATTTTGTTTGTTTATTTACAATTTGTTTGTTTACAACTGAAATGTCAGTTGAGACAGAGCCACTGCTGCTTTTTCGCGTTTAAATTAGACATTTGACGCTTTTTTTGCTTTATTTCGCGATTAATTTTTCCAAAAAAATATTTAGCAACACTGAATCACGTAAGGCTATGCGAAAGAAAGAACGAAAGTTAGTGGAACGCATTCTTATACGAAAGTGAGTGAGTAGCCTTCGTTCGCACAAATTTTCTTTCGAGATCGTGGAACAGGCTGTAAATCTTAAATTTGTTTGTACTTTTGTAAATGCTGCTGTAAGTATGTCGTCATTCAATCCTCTATACAACAATGTTCGACGTCATTCCCGTTTCATGAAAAAATGGCAATTGAAACAGTTGAGGCATTCTGTTTACATAGCATCACCCCATCTCTCATACTCCATGTGAGACATAGGTTCTCAGTGTTTTTTTTTCTCTCTCGCATCTGCCACATATGTACCTGTGCAACAGATAGTCGACAAATATTCCATTGTTTATAAATAAAAATGTCAAAAAAAGTGGGCAAAAAGCAACTCAGGATAATTGTATTTGTTTGGCGAAAATTGTTTATTGTTTTCAATCATATTTCGTTGGGTGAACATTTAATAGGGTTAAACAATCATATACCTACATACATATATGCGTAGTATATATGGGAGACAAGGTAAATTAATTGGGTTAAATCTAGTTTCATATTAAGGGATATTAAAGAGTTTACATGAAATATATTCTTATGGTCTTCTTTAAATAAATAAGTAAAATAGTAGTCTTGAGTAATAATTATTCAAACTGTTGACCCTTTATGGTGGAGGTTCCAAAGCAGTTGGTCAAAATCTGACCTAAGACTGATATAAATATTAAAACGTTTCAGATTTGGAAATATTCGATTTCCTTCACTTTGTATGAAAATGTTAAATGTGCGTGAGGTAACAGTATCGAATAGTATCGAAGTATTCCACTTCATCTAATACAGATAAAAAAATTGAAGGAAATCGAAAATTTAATGCGAAATCATAAATTTCGATAAATTACATATTTATATCAGATTTCTGGTTAAGAGAAACATTTAGACATAGCAAGTTGTAAAGAATCGCCGACTTGTTTCGCAAGTTATGGCAGATAATGTATTGAAAATTGTTATCCTTTGTGGGTTAGGTACCAGAAGAGGTTCGCAGATATATCATCTTCGCATCGGTTAGCTAAATATCATCACTGGGTTAGCAAAAATATTTGTATGTGTGCAATTTGAAGAGAGTTGAATGTTTTTTTTCGCTTTCTTTGACCATTATGTGGGGCAGGTACTAGAAAAAATGGTCCGATCTCTGCCATCTTTATAACAGATCTTGATAGAAATATTGAGATGTGCCAAGTCTGAATGGAATCGGATGTTAATTTCGCGTTTTATGAGTTTCATGAATATTCGAATTGAATATGAATTGTGATCTTTTGTGGGGAAGGTACCAGAAGCAGTGCATCGATACATCCCAATTTCACAACAGATCTTGGGTAAATAAAAATATTGTTATGAGTGTGATTTGAACAGAAACGAAATGTTTTTTTTTTTTTTTGGATTTTATAAACGTTTTGGTTATTCAAAACTTTGACACTTTGTGGGGCAGGTACCAGAAAAAATGGTCCGATCTCTACCATCTTTATAACAGATCTTGTGTTGATAGAAATATTGAGATGTGCCAGATCTGAATGGAATCGGATGTTAGTTTCACGTTTTATGAGCTTCATGGGTACTGCAAATTTTGACCTTTTTGTGAGGGAGGTACCAGAAAGAGTGGACCGATACATTCCAATTTCACAACAGACCTTGGGTTGAAGGGAAACGGATGGTCATTTCGAATTTTATAAACGTTTTGGTTATTCAAAACTTTGACCCTTTGTGGGGGAGGTACCAGAAGGAATGGTCCGATCTCTTCCATCTTTAAAACAGACATTGTGTTTATTAAAATATTGAGATGTGCTAAGTCTGAATGGAATCAGATGATAACTTCGTGTTTTAAGAGCTTCATGAATATTCAAAATTTTGACTCTCTGTGGGAGAGATATCAGAAAGAGTGGACCGATATATTCCATCTTCACGTCAGACCTCAGGTTAAAAAAAATATTGCGATTCGTGTACTTTGAAAATGTTGACCCTTTGTTTTTTCGCTTTCTTTGACCATTATGTGGGACAGGTACTAGCAAATATTAGGATATGCAAAGTTGGAGCAAAATCGGATTATCCTTTCTCTTTCTGTGCAGTGAACTCGATCTAAGTTTGACAAAAATATTACGACTGTTTGCGTAGCAAAATGAAAATAAAGGAAATGGGAGAAAAATAAAAACACAAATGATTAATATTTTTTCCCACTGAGCAGTGGACTGTATATTTTTTATAGGGTGGCTGTTCGTGGAACAATATTACCTTCGTACAAAGGGTTTTTTAGCAGTAGGACGTAATCCTATGCTTGTTAGTACTCGTAGAGTCGGTAGAATACTGTAAAGGTGGCAATTACAAAACGTCACCCCTTAGGAAATGTTATTACCTTTGACATTATGTACGAAGTACAAAGTCGTATTAACAGGTAGTAGACATTACCTAAGGAGGAGAAAAATCACCCGTGTTACAAATATGTAATATTAACGCAATTTAATGAAAATTCAGTTTGAAATTAAACAACGACTTACCATGTTTGGATCAAATCGGATACTCCTGTCGAGTTGAAGTGCGCACCAGCCAGACAGTCCTGAAACTGATATGGTCCAAAGAGACCTAGGGTCTAAAACCGTTATTTCGATGAGGCACGTTTTGGCCGTATCAAATGTTATATACCTTCTATAGCCATATAGCTGAGGGTATAAAAAATAATCTCTATAATCCATGATTATAGCTCTGGCAATTCTTCGGAAAAATTCTTGAAAGTCCATAAATGAAAATCTGCTAGAGGTTTTCTTAGTAATTTACCCTTATATCCACGCTCTATTAAACAGCGAAGCTTTAAATTCGCATAGATGTGTATGAATACCGAAAAGCAACATTTCGACTAAAACGAATTGCATAATTTTAGATTGGAAGTCCATAATAATAAAAGCAGTGACATTCTGGACAAAACACAATAACTATTCATATTATCCAAATCTGTACAGAATACTTTCAAATTACAATTTCTTACAATGTATAAGATCTTTTAAATAATTAACAAGTCTAGATTCAATTTAATATTTCTTATCCTAAATATCCTATTGGGTATTTGAGGACTGCCAATGTTATATTTTAATCTATACATTCCGGGGCACACATTAATTATATTAATAATTATATTGCAATAATTTCTTAAAAATGAGGAAAAATATCAAATAAATGAGAAAAACTTGAAGCATCTCATTTTAACAAATTCTGACAGAAAGTGGGCATATCCTCAGGGCTGTATTTCAGTAGTTTTGTGAATCTTTCCTAGCTCCTTCTTGTATCATAATAAATATGACCTATCTTCCTAAATGTAAATTACAATTACATTTTTTGCATTATTTTTTATTAAAAGTTTTTATTTCTCTATTTAATTTCGATAATTGTTGTTATTGCAAACAAAAATAAAAAAAAAACACAATTATCAAATAAACCTCAATTCAATTGATCTAAACAATTTGTTTTTAGTAAATGCCATTTAAATAAACAATCAGTAATTGTAAATATTCAAATGCACTTAGAAGGCAAAAAAAAAACAATACATACTCATTTGCATGTATGCCGTCATTGATGCATAAAAAAATTTTGAAATCAATTACATGTATTAACCAGTAAGGAAAGCTCAAAAGTCGGGCGGGGCCGACTATATGATACCCTACACCACTATGCATATTTAGTAGAGCTCTCGTAAAAAGGTTTATACAGGGCATTTCAGAGCTCTATGAGATATTTGGTACAAAATCAAAATCTATCTAATTCTATCGTGCATTTTACGAACTATAGCTATCTCTGAACCGGGTTTCTCCAAATTTTACGTATTAGCTTCCAGACTGAATTCGGTCTTATGTACGAAAATTCAGGTGATTTGGGCTGATATTGACCATTTAGTGCACATTTAACCCGAAATCGGATGAAGATATATATGAGAGCTATATCCAAATCTGAACCGATTTCGATAAAATTTAAAACAGCTATTCCTGTGCTCCATCTAATACCTGGTACCAAATATCACGGTTGTGGAGTGAATATTACGAATGTGTGGGACTAAAACTCTAAATCGGATGAAACATGTATATGGTTGCTATATCTATATCTGAACCGATTTTCACTAAATTTGATATACTTGCTTCTAGGCTGAATTTGGTCCGATGTACTAAAATTCAGTTCATTTGGTCTTATATCGGCCATTTGGTGCACAATTAACCCGAAATCGGATGAAGATATATATCCAAATCTGAACCGATTTCGATAAAATTACAAACAGCTATTTCTGGGCTGTATCTTATATCTGGTACCAAATATCATTCTTGTGGAGTGCATATTACGAATGTGAGAGGCTTAAACACCAAATCGGATGAAAGATATATATGGGAGCTATAGCTATATCTGAACCGATTTTCTCCAAATTTGATATACTTGCTTCTAGGCCGAACTCGGTTGGGTGTGCCAAAATTCAGGTAATTTGGACTGATAGTGGATATTTGGTGCACATTTAACCCGAAATCGGATGAAGATATATATGGGAGCTATATCTAAATTTGATCCGATTCTCACCAATTTCAATAGGGTTCGTCCTTGGGCCAAAAAAATATTGTTTGGAAAATTTCATCTCAATCGAATAATAAATGCGACCTGCATTTTGTTCACAAGAATATATGGACAGACGGACGGACGGACGGACGGACTGACATGCATAAATCGACTCAGAAAGTGATTCTATGAAGGTTCTCAAAAGTAACTATGGGTCTATCTCGTTTCCTTCTCCATGTTACAAACAAATGCACAAAGACATAATACCCTTACCACTATGTGGTGTAGGGTATAAAAAGTCATATCGGATTATTTTACATTTTGCAAAAACATTAATTCAATGAGGTGAGGGGGGCAAAAAAAAAAAAACAAATAAAACCATAAACATATAATCTTCGCCCTAGCAAGGCAAAACCATGGTACAATAAAGAGGTAAGGTAGAGCTACCACATGATTACATTTTTTTCTAAATGTGTCCGACTTCTGCCAATTTTGTCCGACTTCTGCCAATTTTGTCCGACTTCTGCCAATGGGCAAAACAATGATAGAATTAATAAGGCACAATTTTTTTTTTTTTTTAAATTATACATTCCCTGCCAATGTGTACATTAAATAAATCCGATTTGAGGAAACAAACATGAAAATACAACACTGCTGTCAGCTACAAATGGCAACATTGGAGGGTATCACCCATGGTACAATAAAACGGTAAGATATAGCTACCAGCTGATTACAATTTTTTTCTGAGTATGCCCGACTTCTGCCAATTTTGTGTATGTATTTATTGTTTTGAAAAATAAAAACAAAATATTTTCAAAATCAATGATTGGAAGAAACGTAAATTGTGGGGCCCGCTTTGAAGATATTAACCATTTTAGGAATGGAATTGAAAAATTATACACTCTGGATCAAATTAAAAAAAAAAGCCAGGCACTTCATTCATATTTCACTTTATTTAAGTCATTTAAAAAAAAAAAAACTTGTTGCATATAATTTTGAATAATTCTGACAGAAAGCGGGCATAGCCTCAGAGCTGTATTTCTATAGTAGCTACGAAGCTGTTCTACCTCCTTATTGTACCATGGTATCACCATAGTATGGAGCATGGTAGAAGAATACATGTAGTCGCATCGACACAGCTGCTGGGACAATGAGCTGTCAAACCAGTTTTGGAATTGAAATTTTTGAATGAAAAATTATTCAAATTTGTAAAAATTCTTAAAAAGGCATATCATAATATTCCTCCAATTTACGTCTTGTAGGAAAACTTACACAAATCTATTTATTACCGAGGAAACATTTACAAAATTTTGACATTTCAATGCTCCCAAGCTTTGATGCTTCTACCTGTATTCTTCTACCATGGTATGGAGGGTATATTAAGTATGTCATTCCGTTTGTAACACCTCGAAATATACATTTTAGATTCCACAAAGTGTATACTGGGTGAGAGAAAAAAAAACTGCAACCAACTTCAGACTGCTGTCATTTCTAAGCCACTTGTCCGACAACTGTTAAAATTATTCCAGTGACAGTTCATTATATTGTTTACAAGCGTACAAAAGCATTTTGGTGAGAATTTTCCAGAAAAAAAGTTATTCGTGATGGAATTCAAGCGGGATAGTGTGATTTCTTTATATTTGGCTGGAAAACCAAAAGTGGCTATCATTAGAGCACCGCAGCATTTAAATGTGAATAAATCTTTTGTGTCTCGTACCATCGCTCGTTACCATGATACTGGTAGCGTAGCCTGATGTGAAGGAAGTGGATGTGGACAGCAACATCAACAGAAATGGTTCGAAAAGTAAAGAAGCGACTTGATCAAAACCCGCGTCGCAGTGGCCGAAAAATGGCTCGAGAGCTGAACATATCGCAATATTCTATTCGGCAAATATTGAAAAATAGGCTCGGGGTAAAGCCATTGAAATTCCAAAAAGTACAAGAACTTACACCGCACCGCAACTGAAAGAGAATAGACTCAAAAGAGCTAAAGAGTTGCTTCGCTTGGCCGAAAGTGGTGAACTGCCGAGTTTGATTTTCTCCGATGACATTCCGAAAACATTCGTTGTTCATCAGTTTGTAAACAAACAAAATGAACGTGTTTACTTGCTAAAGAGGTCAGCTGAAAATGTACACCTTCGGTTGGCCACCAGAACTCAAGCGCCGGCCATGTTGATGGTGTGGGCCGCCATAACAGCCGATAGTCGGTCTCCGCTTATATTAAACGACCGTGGCATCACAATAAATGCCCAATATTATCGCGAAAATATTCTGAAGGGTGTATTAAGGCCTTGGGCACGAAAACATTTTGGCCGCAGACCTTGGACATTCCAACAGCACTTCGCACCATCGCATTCAGCACACGCCACCCAAGAATGGTTACAAAATGAGGTTCTTCGCTTCATTTCCAGCGCACAATGTCCACCAAAATCTCCGGATACCAATCCGTTTGACTATTGTGTCTGGAGTATTTTGGAAAGCATGGTTGGCACTAAAAAATACCAAAGAGCCGATCATCTCAAGCAAGCGTTTCGCCGGGAATGGGCTAAAATACCGCAGAGCAACATTCGGGCAGCCTGTAACGGTTTCATTGTCCGTTTGAGGCCATAATTCGTGCCAAAGGTGACCAATTCGCAGAAATCTAAACTTATTCTAAAATTTGATGCTATTTCCGATATTCTTTGCTTTTATTCAATAAATTAAAAAAAAAAAAATGAAAATTATGGTGTTCGATTTTGTTGCAGTTTTTTTTTAATCTCACTCTGTATGTAAAACCTTTATCGTCCGATGGCGGCTTTATAAATACTAGACAAAAATAGTGCCATCGTGACACATAATACCCAGCATTCCCACAGGAAAGGTTTTGAGCATGGTAGAATTAAGAAGGTGAGGTTCGGCAATTTTTTTCAAAATTATTCATTTGCCAATATCTCATTGTCAAAATTAATTTTTATAAATCCATTGTCTTTTCATAAATCAGAGATGAGAGCCTAAATTACAGAAAATGCAGAGATGGGAATGCTTATTTGAAATGACTTCACCTTTGTAATTTTACCAAGGTTTTGAGTTAACATAAGACATATTTCAGACCATTATTTATAGAAGACAAGTTCGCTGTTCTTGTACCTGTAAGAATCTAAAAATGTTACTATGAATACGAAATGTTATCCGGAAAGAAATGCAAACCTAGTAGATTGCATTGTAGAATCAAGAGGGTAAAGTCATTTGAAATAAAAATTCCCAGTTCCTCATTTCCTGTAATTTTCAATTGCATAGAACAGAAGGTCCCCATCCCCGATTTGTGTATATACAAAGGATAAATAAATTAAAACAGGTAAAAAATCAGCTTTTAATACCCTACACCATTTGGAAGGAACTTAAATGAGAACTTTTATATGGAGGCTATACGAACACGTGGACTTGCTTACGAAATTTTTTGTCATAGGCTGTAGTACCCATTACGAACTTCAAATACCAAATTTGAAACAATTCCGATGAATAATGTCGCTAAAATCATCAAAATACCGAATATAGGGATATACCGTTATATGGGGGATATACAAAGACGCGGACCTCCTTACTGGATTTTTTGTCATAGGCTGTAGTACCCAGTACGAACTTCAAATACCAAATTTGAAATAATTTCGCTAAAATCATGAAAATACCGAATATCGGCGGGTACCGTTATATGGGGGCTATACGAATACGTGAACCTGCATACGAATTTTTTCCCATAGGTTGTAGTAACCATTGCGAACTTTAAATATGAAATTTGAAATAATTCCGGTAAATACTGTCGCTAAAATCATCAAAATACCGAATATCGGGAGGTACCGTTATATGAGGGCAATACGAAGACTTGGACCTGCACAGACAATTTTCTGTCTTAGGCTGTAGTACCCATTACGGACTGCAAATGCCAAATTTGAAATAATTTCAGTAAATAATTTCGCTAAAATCATGAAAAACCCGAATATCGGGAGGTATATGAAAACTGGACCAACATAGCCCATTTACGAACCTAACCTGCCTACTGGTAAACTATGCATGTATGCAAAATTTTAAGCTGGAAATACATAAAGAGCATATTTGGCTGACTTAAGTCATCGGCTGGCTTCTTCGTAGATGAACAAAGGAGTTTTAGGTTGAATTAGTTCGATTTTGGTCCTAGGCTCCTTTGATAATTTCCGAAGAAGCCAGCCAGGTAAGCTCTTTATGTATTTCCACCCTTAAGCTGGGAATACATAAAGCGCTTATTTGGCTGGCTTAAGTCATCGGCTGGCTTCTACGGAAATGAACAAAGGAGCCTAGGGCCAAAATCGAACTAGGTCAACCTAAAACTCCTTTGTTCATTTACGAAGATGCCAGCCGATGACTTAAGCCAGCCAAATATGCGCTTTATGTATTTTCAGCCTTAGGGTGGAAATACATAAAACGCTTTTCTGGCTGGCTTAAGTCATCGGCTGGCTTCTTCGGAAATGAACAAAGGAGCCTAGGGCCAAAATCGAACTAAGTCAACCTAAACCTCCTTTGTTCATCTACGAAGAAGCCAGCCGATGACTTAAGCCAGCTAAATATGCTCTTTATGTATTTCTAGCCTTAGTCTTCTAGCTTTTAGCCTTAGCTTCTCTGACTGGCTTAAGTCATCGGCTGGCTTTTTCGTAGAGGCACAAAGGCGTCTTAGGGTAACTTAGTTCGATTTTGGCTCTACACTCCTTTGATTTTTTTCAAAGGCTTTAGCCAGCCAAAAAACTCTTTATGTGCTTGCATGGTAGATTCTTGGATGTTCTGGAACAGAGCATAGATGAAGATCTGCCATCAATGGGATGCCTATTAAAGTCGCATATTTTAATGTATTCTATTTGCAAAAGGTTTCCGTATAAAAAATAGAATTGTTGATGTTCCTCTATCCTTTAGGAGATATGTTGAAGGTCTTCTAATGCTACCTCAGGCTAATGACACGTGCTGTCAAAAATTATGAACACATGAGCATACATACACACACATATGTATATATTTATACACACAGCTATTTAAATAGTCCTCCTAATTTGCTTTATAAACTAACTTCCTGTGGTCCTGAAAAACAACAGCAACAACAACACATAAGGAGCAACTATTGGACTAAATCTTTTAAACAAACATTTGATATTTTTTTCTGTTTCTCCATTGTTTTCGTTTTTTGCTGCTGCTTCTTCTTCTTTTTCTTCTTCTCGTAGGTTGTCAAACAACAACAGCACTAAGTGTAGTTGGCGCAGTCTGACCCCAAGGCATTTCGGTAGTTAAAATGTTTTAATGGACAAAACGCTGCTGAGTTTTTTTTTTTTTTATCCATACAACAACGAAAACAACAACTACAGCATCAGCTACAATGACTAACTGACTGAGTGTTATGGCCAGTAGGGGTAAACGAGACAATGGACGCTAGAAAGTCTGACAATAGAACGGAGCGTTTCAAGGAGTCCACCATAATATAAATGCAAATGAAGTGCGGAGAAAATCTTAAGATAAGAACGAGATTCGAGGCAACATGCAGTTTTCGAAATATGAAAAATTAAAATTCATAATTTCAGGGACCTAGAACAAGGAGAGTAGAAATATCCTGTGAATCCATGTGTGTGTGTGCGTGTGTGGGTTGCTATGTGGGTGAAATGAAAACAAAACTGAACTGAAACATTGGCCAGGGTGTTCAAAAGGAGAGAAAGTGTTATTGTTCACACATGCACACACACACACAATCGGCCGAAAGTGTTGCCTTCTTCCTCCTGCGATACTCGAAACACTTTTCATAATTGCAGTATAGACGTAGATGGCGAATGGTTTTACTGTTTCGCTGGCGCATTGATGATTGGGTTTGCCTACTCCGCATTCACTTTCAACAAATTGTTGTCCCAAGTCCATGGGTGTTTTGGAATGAAGGTAGCAATGAGACGACTGCTAAGAGAACAGCCATAAAATCAAGACGATGAATGAATGAAAGGCGAACCACCACCAGCACCACTTCAGTGGCAGCCTTGAATGCTTTGCCCGGCCAACATGTGCGGGGCCCACATTCCACACACACACACACTTTCATGCTTGTTCGTGGTTGTTTCCGTTTCCGGCTTTCGTTGTCTAAGTATTATTCATACACACACACTTATAATCGACAAAAGTCTTCGTATTTATAGCGATGTTGTTCGTAATAGATACGATGTGGTGTTTTGCGATATATAATCAACACATCTCAAAAATATTCTCATTCTCAGTTATAGCTGTTATTTTGTGCTCTTGTGTGTGTGTGTGGGTGAGTGAGTAATCTTAAATACCTCTATGAATTCGCACAGTGTAGATGGTTGGGGAATATCTTCTCTGAGCACCCAAAGTTAAAGAAGAACCAATTAATTGCAACTGATCAATATTGGCGCCCAAATAAGACAAAGAATAAATTGGTACAACGATACAAATCTGCCATGAAATTTATGAGAATGTCACAAACATGCCGACATCACACCCATATCAGTCCATTACATCAATTATATACCTCAATCTACCTCAAAATTACCACATAGGCTATCACATATATGTCTTAGCAAAATTATATTGGATATTTAGCATAGCCAGAGAATAAGTGACCCTTGCCCACTGGCTAGACATATCTAAGATATGATAAAACAAGTTAAAAAGTATCAGTTGGTTTTGCCGACAGATGTATACCCTCAGCCAATGTTCGATTATTTATATAATTTGACTTCTGCTATAATTATTGAAATTGCTGACCCTAAACGGATTAGGTTCCAAAGGAATGGAAATTGTCGGGCCTAAATAAATATGATATAAATATTGCGACGTGACAGATTTGGACTATATTTGGTACTTCCTTCACTTTATATAAGTTATCTGATAATTTTTAGAAAATGTTAATACGATGTAGTCGACCGAAGTATTCAATTTTTACACCTTATCCAATACAGATAATAATAGTTGTGTTCCAGAACTAATTAGTGCTAATTCTGCTACAACAGTTTCCCGTACTCCAAAAACTAGCAAAACTTGCAACTCTCTCGAGAAAAAATGGCGCTGAGTGGTGCTCATTTCTGCTTGTTTTAGCTACATGAATTTGGCCGAGCAGAAATGTGCAAATTGTAAATTTGACATTTAATTGACAGGGCTAACAAGGTTGAAAAATGTATTGATACATTTCAATGTTCGCGCGTGACAACAAATGTAAAGAAAAAAGATAAACTTAAAAACTAAAGAAAAACTAATATCTGTCGTGCAAAAAACAAAAAGAGAAAATATGGAGCAACTGTTGTATTCACTTTTGGAAGATTCCAGCAGTGAAGAGGACTGGTTGAATGAGGAATCAGACGAAGTAAACGTATTGGAAATCAGTGCAAAATTAGTGAAAGGTAAATTGAAAAATTAAGCTTAAAATCAAAGATGTTCGCTTATTACTGCGAACATTTTCTTTTTATTTTTTATGTTGGCTGTCTTCCCAACTTGTGGCAATAAGTCTTCTAGACTTAACATTAATTTAACCGGCTCCCCCAACCATGTCAGCTTCTCTGGCGTTGGGATTTGAGAAAATTCCACCTCTAAATACCCTTCAACGCATTCTGAAAACAAAACTTTCTAAATAAACAGCATTCAAAAATAATTATAATTTTAACTTATTTTCAATACTCATTTTTTTAAATTTTGGCGTCCATTTCAGTAAGGTTTCACCAGTCCGATTTAGATTGTTTTCTTTTGGAATTTTGAATGTTGACATTTTATCGCATTTCTACTAATTTTCCGTTCCCTTATTTTTTGAGCACACCTAAATGAGAATGGCATTTCGTACTGTTCTCTCTTCTGCTAGTTTTACTACTAAAAAAGTGATGGAACACAAGTTATTTTATCCCAATAAAAATTGAAGCAGCGTACCTGTGATGGACAAGACTTGTCTTCTAATATTGCATTTACACTGCATAGTTATAGTGCTTTGTTAAATTCTTGTTCTAGTGCTTCTAGTTGTAACTATGGTACAATAAGGAGGTAGAACAGCTTCGTAAAACTACAGAAATACAGCCGCTTCTTGTCAGACTCATTCAAAATTAGTGTTTTCATTTTTTTTTTATATTTTTTCCTCATTTTTAAAAAGAGTTAAATACCGCGAGAAATGATTAAAATGTCTGGATTTTTGTCTCAAAAATATGATCCTAACTGTTCTATCTTTCAATTTCATGGCTATACTGGTTAATAGCTTTAATGCGCGAGCCGCAATTCATGTGTCTTCTAATCATTGTTTTTAAAAATATTTGTTTTTCATGTTTCAAAACAATTAATATATACACAAAATTGGTAGGAGTCGGGCACACTTAAGTACATAACAAGTTTGAAGTCATGGCTAGGCATATTAATGTCAAATTATAATGGAAAACGACGGCTGGATTTTAGTGCGGCTCTGTAATCCCTTTATGAAATGTCACAAAATATGCCTAGCCATGACTTCAAGCTTCTTATGTACTTAGACCCTTAGAAAAAAATTGTAATCAGCTATTAACTCTACCGTACCTTTTTATTGTACCATGGTTGTACCCATGTTATTAAATTAATGTAACCTCATTTAAAATAATAATAACATCCAGCTCTGCATTTTTCTGTAATTTACCTTGTCAAATTTAACTTAATCGAAAACAGGTTCCCATCTCTGTTATGTGTATATATAAAAATGAAATTGTAAATAAATATTTTGACAATGAAATGTTGTGAACATTTCATACATTGATTGCATGACGTTACCTTCTTAATTTTACCATGCTTGTACATTTGAAGCTCTCCTTCGACCACGATGATTATATTCCCCTGAAAGCCAAGAAATGTAGGGTTAAAAGCATTATCAGACGGAATGAATTTTACATATGTGCAATTACTTTTATTATCCATGTGTTTTATCGTGTATATGTCAAAGTTGCCATTTTACATATGACTCATAACTTTGGGTATCCCACATATGCATATGTTTTTATTTAGTTTGATTACATTATGACCATATTGAATTTTATATAACAATTATAATACTTTATGGATAAAATCATGGTAGAATTAAGAAGGTAAAGTCATGCAATCATATGATTACAAATTTTTTAAAAAAATATTCATTTGACAACATCTCATTGTCAAAATTTATATTTGCAAATCCATTGTATACACACAAATCAGAGATGGAAACCTGTTTTTGTGCACTGAAATTTGATGAGGAAAATTACAGAAAATGCAGACATGGAAATGCTTATTTCAAATGACTTTACCTTCTTAAATTTACCATGAAACAAACAACACTTTTTTTCCAATGAAAATAGGGCTCGCTGTGATCGAAAAAGTATGTTTGTAACATGGTAGAGGAATATAGGTAGACGCATCGACTCAGCTGCTGGGACAATGAACTGTCAAACCAATTTTGGAATTGAAAATGTTGAATGAAAAATTATTTCAATTTGTAAAAATTGTTGAAAACGCGTATTATAATAACCTTCGAATGACGTCGTATGAGAAAACACATAAAAATCTACTTATATTTGAAAAGACATCTAAAATATTTTGACATATCAATGTTCCCAAGCGTTGATGCATCTATCTGTATTTTTCGACCATGGTTTGTACTTTGCTCATATATTTCACAACTGAAATTTCGTCCATGTATCACACGATCTGTGCAACTTCTACATATGAGAAACTTGACACTAAGTATGTAAAAACCTTATCGTCTGATAATCATCCGCATGGAAAAGTTAAGCATCTTTGACTTGACACATGGTAAAAGAACTTATACGAGGTTGTTATGATATATGTTTTTCAACAATTTTTAGAAATATGAATAAATTTTCATTCAAAAATTTCAATTTTAAAATTGGTTTGACAGTTCATTTTTATTTTACCTTTTTTTTGTGATTTTTAAACACTGTTCAAAACATAAATTGAAATACAGCTTACAAGCTTGAATGTGTTTGTTTCATTTACTTTCTGCCTGCATATTTTAATTGCCAAATCGGATTGCATTCTTTATATAGATATGTTTAGAAAAAAAGGGTTTTAAGCGAAAATTGTTATTTTTTGTTGCTTTAATTTAAAACACCCTTTTAAAAGTAAAAATAACAAGAAATTAAATAAAGGCTTTAAAAATTAAAAAGAAAATGAAAATATTTTGTAAGTACTTGTTAGTCAGCCTCGAATATTGCGTCACAATATTAAGGACATTGACACCTAAATGCCATTAATATTTGACGGTTATATGGAGCGTATATGAAAGCGTTTTGGGTAATGCACACAGCATGGTAGAGGCATACAAATATATGCATCAACGCTTGGCAACATTAATATGTCAACATTTTTAAAATATTTTGACAGAATTAATTATATTTTTATATATTTTCTTATACGACGCTAATCGTGGGTTGTTATGATATCCAATTTTAAACAATTTTTACAAATCGATGCAACTACCTATATGCTTCTATCATGGTACACAGTTGCAGCCTGTTCGGAAATGCTATGATTCCGTTGGATATGTATGTATAAAATCAGAGATGGGTACTATTTTTAAACAGTGAAGTTTGACAAGGTGAATTATAGAAAATGCAGGGCTGGAAAGGCTGATTTAAAATGAGGCTATCTTTACTTAATTGTACCTTGATTGTAATATTAGTAAAAGAGAAAAATGGTAACTTCGCACTGAGAGATTAGCTTTGCTCAGAATGTACGTAAACGGGAAACTTGTAGGAATGTCAAAACTAATAAAAATGTAAAACGGTCAAGACTACCCATGAAATGTTAAATGTGTTGCTTAGGGTAAACAATTAACAAATTCAACCTAAAACTCATTTTACAAAGAAGCCAGCCGATTTCTTAAGCTGCCATCACACGATAAGTGTTTTACATCAAATTTTCCATACATAGAAGTTGCAAAATACACGAGTAAAGTGCATACGTCCTTTTTCGATCACAGCGAGCACTATTTTCATCGGAAAAATACAATTTATTCAAAAGTCTTGTTCGTTTGTTATGTGCAAATATATAAACTTAAATTTGCGCAAAAATTTATCCATAAAGTATAAACATATTTATTAAATGCAATCACAGTGTACTCAGAGAAAATAAAAAAACATATGCAAGTGTGTGATAGCAAAAATTATGAGTCATATGTAAATTAGTTTGTTAGTTTATTTTCGAAATGATATGCTTTTTCATTTATTTGATATTTTCCTCATTTTTAAAATGAATTAACAAGTGGGAAAACAAATGAAATGTCTCGACTTTTATTAAAAAATAAAAGAAATTGAAAATTTCGAATGAAAAATTATTCAAATTTGTAAAAATTGTTGAAAATTGCATATCATAAACAGCCTTCGATTGGTGTCGTATAAGAAAACTTTTTAAAATCTACTTATTCTTGAAAAAAATTTAAAAAATTTTGAGACATCAATGTTCCCTGTATTCTTCCACCATGACCTTACCTTTTAATAGTAAGTACTACAAATATTCTTTATCGACAATTAAATACAACTTTAACTGAATATAAATCTATTTTTTATGTTAGAGATGTATTTACGTTGTGTAGAGATAAAGAGATGTATTTAAACACCCTTATTCTTCTTTTACAAGTTTCAACAATTTTCGTACACACAAGTTTGTACATTTTTACTTTGTAGAAAAACACAACTAATGTGAATCGCCAACAAACAAGCAAATACAACTCTGCGCATCAAACAGCTGACATATGTCACAAAAAACAAGCAGCTGTAATAAACCAACAAGTACCCAATTTTGGTATACGATTACTTCGGGTACTTTTGACAACTCTGAACAAGTCAGACGACATCCTCACTTGTAAACAATGGAAATCTAGCTGGAGACTCATTATTAAAACAAACAAATACTAATCCTTAGAATTAAACTAACCCATAAAAACCTGTTTCATCATGCTGTGTGAGCTGACTGCCAACTGCTGTCGAATTTGTTTGGGCAAGGCCAAGAAATTGCGTTCGCTGTACAAACCAGTGGACGAAGAAGATGAGCCACCGTATGAAATGTTGCTCAAAGTCACGGGAATAGAGGTGGAACAGGTAAGTAATAAATATTAGTGGAAATGGGTGGATTTCAATTATTATGATTGGCTATTTGCAGGAAGATAAACACACAATGTTGCCAAAGACTATTTGTAAGAACTGTGAAATGTCCCTGAGTATGGCGTTTGAATTTCGCGAAAAGGCTCTGCAGAGCCATGAAATTCTGATGTCCTATGTGGGAGAAATCAAAAAACCTCATCAGCAGGATGAGGAAGTGGAGAAGAATGAAACATTACCTCAGACGAGTGAACCTCAAAAAGAAGTTGTAATAATTAAAAATGAGGAGGCTGCGAGAACACTGGCTAGTCCCCGAAACTGCGAGGAAGAAGCCAGTACCTATGTAGAAAATGTTGTAATAGAACATAGTACAGATGCTAGGAACTCGGGGGACAATCTAGAGAGGCGAAATGAAGAAGAAATGGAAGCAAAGGAAAACAACAAAGAAGAACCTCGCACAGAAAACTTAGAATATGAAGAAAATGATTTTAATCAAGAAGAATTTTGTTCCAATAGCGAAAATGAAGGTGATAATGACCATAATTACGATGATGAAGAAATGGAAATAACATCAATTATCTCAGAGCATGAAATCGATGTGATACAGCAAAGCATTGAGGATGAGGTGCTGCAAAATCAAGAGCTTGGTCACAATACGCCAAAGAAAAAACGAAAATGTTCCAAATTAAAAGAGAGTAAGACAACAATTGAAATTGTTAAGGATAACTCCCTATGTGAGGAAAATGAAGTACAACCGAAACTTGCCAGAAAAGGAAAAGAGAATGAAAGTTGTGGTGATAGGGAAAAAGTCGAATCAATTGAAATCGATTTAAAAGTAGATGGTGTTGATGAATTGCATGTAAAGCCCTTGAATTCACGACGTCGCGGGAAGCCCAGAGAAGATGGTAGTCATGCCTATATATGTGATATTTGTGGAAATGTTTTCTCTAAGCGGGGTCGCATGATGGAACATCGTCAGCGTCATGATAAACGGCCAAAATATTCATGCGAGTAAGTTCCAGGCATCATTTATCTTCAAGGTATTTTAATTTCTTATTTATTCTCTTTTCAGATTGTGTGATAAGAAGTTTCACATGAGGGAATTACTGCGTAAACACATGTTCTCCCACAGTGGAGGTAAACCGCATAAATGTGAATATTGTTCCCGCACATTTTACTATGAGTCTGTGAAGAAAGCCCATGAAGCGTAAGTTCGAAAGTCACTTTATCAGCAACAAAAAAAAATATTTATATTCTTCTCTTTTCTTTAGTGTCCACCAGGGCCTAAAACCCTATATCTGTGATGTTTGCGGCAAGGCCTTTAGTTATGGCCACTCGCTAAAGAAACACAAGCTAATACATGCCGAAGTGAAGTTATATCGTTGCGAATATTGTAATAAAGATTTTCGCTTGCAACATCATATGAAACAGCATGAGTTGACCAAAGCTCATAGAAGAGAAGTACAATTGGCAGGTGGCACGATAGACTATCAAGAAACTTTAACGCCCAACGAAGAAGAGGAAGTATTTACCATTATGGTTGAAGAAGAAGTCACTGATGAATGAATGATATTTATTTAAATATTTGTAATAGTTTTTTTTCAAATTTGTTTTAGAATATTTTACAAATATTTTGTTTTATTTCAAGAAATCAATATTAAATTTAAAAACTTTTCATTTATTTTAAACCAATTACTATACCATAGCTAATCCTACTCTACCGTAGATGAAACTAGACGTCATCTACTTTAGCGTAGATGACCCTGGGCGCCATCCACACTTCGGAAGGTGACCTAGGCGTCATCTACACTTCGGTGGATGACCCAAGTCGTCATCTACTCTTCGGTGGATGACCCAAGTCGTCATCTATTCATCGGAAGATGACCCTAGGCGTCATCTACTCTTCGGAAGATGATCCTCGGCGTCATCTACTATTCGGAAGATGACCCTAGGCGTCATCTACTCTTCGGAAGATGATCCTAGGCGTCATCTTCTCTTCGGTGGATGACCCTAGGCGTCATCTACTCTTCGGAAGATGACTCTAAGTGACATCTGCTCTTCGGAAGATGACTCTAAGTGTCATCTGCTCTTCGGAAGATGGCCCAGGGCGTCATCTGCTCTTCGGAAGAGAACCCTAGGCGTCACCTATTCTTCGGAATATGAATCTTGGAATGACATACTCTGCAACGCTCCATTATAAATGAGATTTTCCATTTGAGAGTCGTATAGAGCCACAAAAATAATGGAAAAGTATCCATTAATATTTTTTTATTTTCATTTATTTTTAATTCCAAAACTTAAAACTATTTTTTTTCGAGTATCCAATCAGCTAAAATAATTAAAATCTACCAGTATTAAATTCATTCAAATATTGAGAATTTATAAAAAGAGTAAAATACCTACTGTCTTGCAAACACCACGCCTTACAATGCCAAAAAGGAGCGTCGAAAATCCGTATCGCATGTACTTCTATAGAAGCCCACCTTTTTGCTGGTCATTTGACGGAAACGTCTTATTCCCTCGTGAATTTCCTGGACACTTATGGGTTTAACAACTTCCATGCCACGACCCTGGGTGACCTCGGGACAAATGTGCATCATGGCCGGTGATGCCCCCGTTGAGGTGACACGACTAAACGGCTCCGTAATACGATTCGATGAATTCAATCGAGTCAATATGGCATAATCCACAATAACCGCAATCGTTTCATGAGCAAAATATGCCAATATATTCATTGTGGTTGTGGGTATTCTCAAATCAGCCGGAAGATCAAGGAAACGACGAAATTTATTTTTGATTTTCTCCCCATGACGACAATAGAACGAAGTTTTGCGAGCCTCATTGAATTCCAAATATTGTTGGCCACTTAATATCTGTGATATGCGATCAGCTCGGAAAAGTCTCCTAGTCCGATCTTCATCGTACATCTCGGGTACATCAATGCCCAATTCCTCATCGGAGTCCTGTTGATCTAAATCTTCCATAAAATCTTGTGGTCTTCCTGTGCGTATACTTAAGAATTTCTTAAGGATTCTCATATCCTTTAAATGTTTACGCATACGAGCAATTTTCACCGGATGATTGCGCATGAGGAACTCGAAGTCTGCCTGTGAGGGACAAGGATTATTTTTACGTTTCATCGCCACCAAGGAGGCCTCGTTGAACATTCCTCGCAGCTGTTGCTGTAGTATGTGTTCCACCAGCTTAACACTTTCCATTCGCGGCTGGTCACTGTCACCAAAGCTACGCATAATATCGGAGATTTCCGAAAGCAGCGAGACATTTTCTTCGACATTGACCACTGTTCCACCGGGTGTTGTGGCACCACCGCCACCACCAGCATTATTTGTTAGGTTGTTATTCATATTGGACAATAAATTAATAGATTTTTCCTTTTTTTAAGGAATCGTTTACTTTTTGAATATTTTCCCTTATTCCGTGCGTCCTTTGAGGGACCTTATTGGTGTTCTCTCTTTCTCCTCTCTTGACATAAACATCTGTTTGCAATATCAAGAATTATTTTACAGTGATTGACAGATGAGTGTGTGTTATCAATCTTCAATGATTTGCATATGTTCCATTTGTGATTAACGCCGTTATTTTAAATAGTGGATTGGTTCTTAAATTGGCGCGCTTAGTAAGGTCTTTTCCTCTTTATGAGTTTCTGCAGAAGAAAGAGGTAGTTTCCAATAAGTTAAGCAGTTTTTTGGAAAAAATTCGACATCCCATTGAAAAATTCTATTGAAGGATTGAATAGAAAACTTAATAAAGGAGAGTATCATTTCCTCTTTGCACAAAATATGCAGATTAGAAGACATTGTGCTGGAATTAAACCGAAATAGTTGCAAAGGTTATGATGAAATTGCTTCCCAACCGTTAGGGTCCCATATTCAAGGCAATGCATTAGTGAGTTAAATTTGAAATAATTGAAAACTTATAAAAAAGACAGTCATGTTTGTTTGTTGTTGTTCAAAATTATAGCTTTGTAGGAGTTGTTCCCAAATTTAAAGGAAATTACGAAAACAGTTAACAGAAGATTATGAAAAAGTGGTTTACCAAGCGTTGGGGCCCGATGCGATACATTAGCGGGTAAGTGGCTAATTCATTTATTAAGTTAACCTATTCACCTTTTTTGCATTTCATTTCAAGGTAGCATTTTGGGTGAATTTTTTTTAAGATAAGTGGAATGGACTGTTGGGATTTGGATAATAAACATTAAATTAATGCAATGGCAAGTACAGAAATCCTATTTTGTAGTAAGTAAATTATTCTGGTGTTTAAAAACACAACAAAAATGAATTATAATTCGCTGTTAACATGCAAGTTTACCCCAACCCTTATGTCTCCTACAGTTAGATTTCAATTTTAACATCATATACTTCCTTCCTCAACTTCTTCCCTCAAACCCATCAGCATCGGTCTGATATTTTTTCGGTCTGATTTTTTGTTGGTTTTGATTTTTTCCAAGACAGAAATTCATTAAGCTCTTAAATAATAACAATTGTTCTGCCGTGTTGGGTACGGAACTGAGATCCGCGTCACATATTTAGGTTCCTAAGCCCCAATGAATTTTCCTATGCCTAAGACCGAACTAAGTGGATTTAAAAAATTCGATTGAATATCCGATTTCTAGGATTTTTTTATTGAAATATTTGGTAAAGAAATGTTGGCCTGATTTGAGTATAGAAAGGAATAATTCTTTATGCAATTGTATTTTCGGCAAAAGCATTCGGACACAAATCGGCTTCTCTGATGCTGTAGTAACATTTCGTACCAAATTTATCGAAAAATGTGCCCGTACTTCAAAGAAGAATGATGTTTCTTACCATATCTTTTATAAGAGGTATTTCCTAACTCTTTAAAAAGTTTTCATAGAGTTTTCTGAACTAAGGTGCTAACCGCCATTAAAGTATTTTTTCAAACTTACAGCTTTAAATAGACAAATATGATTATATATGTTTGAATTTTCAGCCCCTTGAATAATGAAAGTGTCGTAAGTTTGTTTTCATATTTTTTATTTATTTAAAACCAATTTTATAAACACTTTAAATAAATATTATTCTCTACTTTAAGGTTACAATTCGTTATTTTATATATGTTTTTTAAATTAGGCTATCTTTATATATAACAATAATATCTTATAATGGAAGCTAAAGATTTACAAATGGAGTCAAGAGAGTATTTTTCACAGTTCTTAAAACTAAGAGATTAATATTTTTTTATTTTTAAGTGGAAGACCCAATGCAGAAGACACAAGAGGAGTCAGGAAGTTGATAGAAAAATAAATAAAGGTAGGCCTTAGGGCAATATGTGCACCACTAAGTTCGTCATTATATGCACCAGCAAGATTGACAATCTGATTACTTTTTTTAAGAATTTTAGACGTGGCCTATATCTCTTTTGCATTGGTCTTCCATTTACACTTCTAATCTACAAACCTATATAATTTATATCGCATTAAATAACATTTAATTTATTAATAATTTTCTTATATATTAGCTTATCCAACGAGAAAAAAAAAGATAAAAGGAAAAACAAAAACTTGAGGTCAGGACACCTAACCCACCAACGTAAGTAGTAGACTTTTATATTTTAACACCATTTTTTTAAAAACAAAATATATTTACAGCACTTTTTCTCTTCTAATTTTAGATATACTTTTTAAAAATATACCGTTAAATTATTTTCCGATGAACCCATTGTATCGGATGCAACCAAATTGCTGGACGCCCCATTAACGCCAACATTTGTGACACTACCATTGGCGCAAGTGATCGTTGTAATACCCGTCTGTTGAGACATTGTAGTCGATGGTGGCTCCCAGGCTCTTTTCTTGTTATTGTTTTCCGCCGAATGTGGGGAATTTTGTGACAGTGAATCATTTTCCAGTTCATCTTCTTCGTAGAGCTGACCATTGGCAGAGGCCCTTGAAACGATACCTGAAAAAGGAATTTGATAAATAATGTGAGAAATTTTAAAATTTTGAAGAAAAAATATTAAATGTTAATGTTTTTATTTATATAGGACACCTTAAGAACTACACAGGTGTTCGGACTAGTAAATGTAGAAGAGGGGACAATGGTGTCCGTGGATGCATTGAAGAATGATTTAATGGTACATTTTTGAAGAATGTTTTTGGGGTTTGATCTATATTTTTAAGCACAAACCAAACATGAAATAGATTTTTAACGAATATTTTTTCTAGGACCAACAGAACATAAAGTATGGATTTCTAAAGAACGTTTCCAAGGACCAGCAGAGCATGCAATGTAGATTTTTAGAGAATATTTTTTTAAGGGCCATCAGACGATGTAACGTGAATTTGTTTAAAGAATATGTTTCCAAATACCAAGGATTTTTAAAGATTTTTTTTACGAACCATCGCACGACGCAACTTGGATTTCTTTAAGATTATTTTTGCCAAGACCAGGACTGCATGAAATGTGGATTTTTAAAGCATATATTTCAAGGACCATCAAATCATGTAACGTGGATTTTTTAAAGAATATTTTTCTAAGGACAAGCGGTTCATGTAACGTGGATTTTTCAAGAATATTTTCCAAGGACCATCAAATCACGTAACGTGGATTTTTAAAGAATATTTTTCCAGGACCAGCAGATCATGTAAGGTCGATCTTTTCAAGATAATTTTCCAAAACCACCAGAGCATTTATGGGATATTTTAAAGTATATTTTTGGGGGACCATCAGAGCTATAATCGACGGTTTTTTAAACAATATCTTTTCGAGGATTATTAGAGCTATAAACGTTGATCTTTTAAAGAATATTTTTAGAGGACTATCCGAGAAATAACCGCGAACTTTTAAATACTATTTTTTTCGAGCAGAGAGATTTTTTTTTTTTTTCGAGGAGAGAGCTATATCGAGCTATAATCGTAGATTTTTAAACAATAATTTTCGAAGACTATCTAATCTTTAAATGTGAACTTTTTAGCGAATATTTCTCAAGGACTATTAGAGTTATAATCGTGAATTGAAAAAATGAAAATTAACCGAGGAATATCAGAGCTGTAATCGTCGATTTTAAACGATATTTTTGAGGACTATCAAATATATAAGCGTAGATCTTTTTGAGAGGATTTTCGAGAAATATATTTCGAGAACTATCAGAGCTATAATCGTAGATTTTTAAACAGTAATTCTCGAAGACTATCTAAGCTATAAATGTGAATTTTTTAGCTAATATTTCTCAAGGACTATTAGAGTTATAATCGTGAATTGAAAAAAAAATTAACTGAGGACTATCAGTGTTGTAATCGTCGATTTTTAAACAATATTTTTTGAGGGTAATTAGACCTACGAGCGTGGATCTTTTAGAGAATAGTTCTTAAGGATCATCAGAGCTGTAAACGTGTGTCTTTTAAAGAATATGTTTAGAGGACTATTGGAGGTGAAATTGTGGAATTATAAACATTTTTTTTGGATGACTATCAGAACCATAAATTTGGATATTTTAGCGAATATTTCTCTACTATTTGAGGACATTCAGAGCTATAAACACAAATCTTTTAAAGAATATTTTTAGAGAACTTTTTGAGGACTATCAGAGCTATAAACGTGAGTCTTTTGAAAAATATTTTTAGAAAACTGTTTGAGGACTATCAGAGCTATAAACGTGGATATTTTAAAGAAAATTTCTCAAGGATCATCAGAGCTATAAAAGTGGATCTTTTGAAGAATATTTTTAGAGAGCTATTTGAGGATTATCAGAGCTATAAATGTGGGTCTTTTAAAGAATATTTTTAGAGGACTATTAGTGCTGTAATCGTGAACTTTTAAACAATATTTTTGGGAACTATTTGAGCTGTAATTTTGGATTTTAAAAAAACCTTCTTTCGAGGACTAGCAGAACTATAAGCATGGATTTTTAACCAACATTGTTACAGCACTAATCGATGACTATTAGAGCTACAATAGTGAATTTGAAAGCATTAATATTTCAAGGACTATCAGGAGGTATAACGGATGAGTTTTAAACAACAATTTTTCGAGGACTATCACACATATAATCGAGAATTTTTTAAACAATATATTTTTTCCGGGAAATCAGAGCTATAAAAATTCATTTTTTGCAGATTTTTTCCAAGTACTATCGAAGCATATAATCAATTTGAATCCTTTACTCACTTCTCACAGTGGCTGCATAGTTCTCACGCTGCCTCTCCCGTTCACGTTCCCTCTCCAAACTTGCTGCCAACATGGCGGTTGCTCCCATGCCCATATTGCTACTTAAGCTGCTACTCGGCGGCGGATGATAGACACCACCATTGCTAATCGGATTCGCCATGGATATATTTCCATTATGTTTCATATGCAGTACTGAGACATTACCACTGGTCACAGTGGCACCATTACCATTCCCCGCCACTTTTTCATGGGTGACCAAATTTGCCGATGACACAGTGCTGTGACCATGACTGTGCACCCGATTGCGTCCCAATGTGGGTGTCGTCTTTCGCGCCTTATTCTTATAGTGTACTATGTAACACGTCAGGGCCAGTATGATGAGTATGAAAAGGGCCACAATTATACCAAACATGCCCAATATGCTGTTGCTCCATGAGGCTTGGGCCAAGGCCACACCTTCCATGGTAACGGAAACAGGGACTGAAGTGCTGCGTGGTGGCACGCCAGTATCGGTGGCAATGGCAATCAGGTGTATTGTGGATTCATTTAGAGTTTGTAACTGTTCCGGTCGCATGTAAATGTTTCCCGTATTGTCTATCTCAAAGAGGCCAGCATGTTGCCCTCTTAATGACAACTCCAGTTTGTCATTGCGATCACCATCTGCCGCCTCCACCTTGCCTATGACCACACCATCCAAGGACTCCGATCTGGATTGTAAAGTTTGCTGTAGGGAAAAAAGGAAAAAAATAGTTTATTTCCTGCAATCCCTTGGAAAAAGAACGTGTTTTACTCACACTCTTCGGCACAATAAATTCATAGTGGGTCTCACGAAACCTTGGCTCCCAGTCGTTGACATCGGTCACCTCCAAAGTCACCTCTGCGGTGGTATTGGTCATGCCATCTGTGGCCACAACTTGAAACTCATGCTTTGTCATTTTCTCATAATCCAATGCCTTGGCCAATATCACCTCCCCCAAGGAGCCGACAGTGAAAAATTCCGCATTCACTGGATCCGGTATGGTGTATTTCAAATGTTTCCCTGGCTTATTGGTGGGCAAAGCCAAGATACGATTCCCCACGGCGGTGTCTTCTCGTATGCGCATAAAAAATTTCTTCTGGACAAAAGTCAAGGCACTCAAATCGCTGTGGGTCCCAATTCCAGGCCTCGATAATGTAACCGTTGCCAAGGCATAACGATCGGGGTTATCAATTTGTGTTGCCTTGACCACCAGCGTTGCACCATTTGTCAAATCCGAATATCCAATGGGTGTGAGCAGAGTTATGACCCCATTGTGAGGATGTATTCGAAAGTATTTGGTGTCCTGCGACTGTACAATGGAATATTGTATGGGCGCACAGATGCCCTCATCCTGATCGATGGCTTTTAACGGCTCCGGACGTATACGCAAATCACCTGGCCTTCCATCCGTGGGTAAATCTGCACTATAAGTTTCCCTTAGAAATTTGGGATTTTGATCATCTGCATCGGTAATGACCACCCTCAGCACGGTGTCGGAATATTTAGGTGGGGTGCCTTGATCTTGGGCCCTCAGTTTTACCGTGAAATTTTGCATTTGCTCATAATCTAAGGTTTTTTTGAGCACCAAAGTGCCTTCCAATGGGTTCAGGAATTGTACATATTCTGAATAGGGTCCCGGCAATACTTGATATTCCACTGTGGAGAATGGTCCCTGTTGGTCGGCATCCTCCGCCTTGGCACCTTGCAGAATGCGGGTACCCGGCACTGTTACTTCTGAGAGGGTAAGGGTATAGGGTGTTCCAATCCATTGCGGTGCATTATCGTTGATATCAATCACTCGAACATTGACTGGTATAACGAAGCTCTGGAAGGAGATAAGTAAGAAGGAGGTAATAATTAATACATATATCAATTAAATTAAAATGAATATTTTTCAGGGTCTTTTAGAACTTCGGATGTGAACTTCTGAAGGAGTATTTTGCATGACCAGTATATCAAAACTGTGTAAGAAAGAGAGGGACGACGAGGTAAGAATACATAAAATCTAAATTAAATTGTTTGTGTTTCAAGGATAATTTTTTCAGGGGCCATCATGGAATATTTTGTAAGGTTTACCAGAGCATAAAACGTAGATTTTACAAGGAGTACTTTTTCAAGGACTATCAGAACATAAAATATGGGGACTTTTTTCAAAGACTTGGAGCTCCAAGATTTTTTAAGAATATTTTAGGACTACTTTTAAGGACCAAGAGAGCATAAAACTTGGATTTCATATTTTCCAGAACACAGCATGGAAAGTAGATTTTTAAGGAACAATTTTCCAAGGACCTACATAGCATGAAACGTAGATTTTGAAAGAATATTTTTCAATTACTATCAGTACATGTAACATCAATTTTCAAGGACTAACATGCATGAACTCATTTTTAAGAATCAACAGAGTATGAAATTCGGATTTTTAAAAAAATAGTTATCAAGGATCAGCAGGGCATGAAATTTAGACCTTTAAGCAATATTTTCCAATGATTACAGCTCAAGAAACGAGGATTTTTTTTAAGAAATAAATCTTCAAGGACTGCCAGAGTTTTAAAAGCAAACTACGAAGGAATATTTTTTCAAGGACCAATGGAACACGAAATGAGGATTTTCAAGGATTAACAGAGAACGATTTTTAAAGGAACATATTTTAAGGACTATTTGTGTTTCAATTGTGGATCTTTAAAAAGAAAATTTTCCAAGAAATATACAGGGTGAGAAATAGCATCGAGTTTTTAGAATAAGTTTAGATTTGTTCGAATTGGTCACCTTTGGCACGAATTATGGCCTTCAAAGGGCCAATGAAATCGTCATACGCTGCCCGAATGTTTCCATTTCCGGCATAGCCCTTGCTTGAGGTGATCGATACTTTGGTATTTTTTAGTGCCAACCTTACTTTCCAAAATACTCCAGACACAATAGTCCCATGGATTGGTATCCGGAGATTTTGGTGGTCATTGTGTGCTGGAAATGAAGCGAGGAACCTCATTTTGTAACCATCCATGGGTGGCGCGTGTCGAGTGCTGAGTCCTGTTGGAATGTCCAAGGTCTGCGGCCAAAATGTTTGCGTGCCCAAGGTTTTATTACACCCTCCAGAATATTTTCGGAACAATAATAAGGCATTTATTCTGATGCCACGGTCGATTAATACGACCGGAGAGCGATCATCGGCTGCTATTGCGGCCCACAACATCATCATGGCCGGCGCTTGAGTTCTGGTGGCCAACCGAAGGTGCACATTTTCAGCTGACCTCCTTGGCAAGTAATCACGATCATTTTTTTTGTTTACAAACTGCTGGACAACGAATGTTTTTTTTTTTGTCGGAGAAAACCAAATTCGGCAGTTCACCACTTTCGGCCAAGCGAAGCAACTCTTTAGCTCTTTTGAGTCTATTTTCTCTCTGTTGCGGTGTAAGTTCTTGCACTTTTTTGGAATTTCAATGGCTTTCCCCCTAGCTCATTTTTCAATATTTGCCGAATGGAATATTGCGATATGTTCAGCTCACGAGCCATTTTCGGCAACCATTTTTCCATTTTTCAGCCACTGATACGACGCGGGTTTCGATCAAGTCGCTTCTTTACTTTTCGAACCATTTCTGCTGATGTTGCTGTTTTCTTTTGTCCACTTCCTTGACGTCGGGTTACGCTACCAGTATCATGGTAAAGAGCACGAGCGATGGTACGAGACGCATTTATTCACATTTAAATGCTGGAGTGCTCTAACGATAGCCACTTTTGGGTTTCCAGCCAAATATAAAGAAATCACTCTATCACGCCTGAATTCTATCACGAATAACTATTTTCTGGAAAATTCTCACCAAAATGCTTTTGTACGCTTGTAAACAATATAATCAGCTGTCACTGGAATAAATTTAACAGCTGTCGGATGAGTGGCTTAGAAATGAAAGCAGTCTGAAGTTGGTTGCAGTTTTTTCATCTCACCCTGTATTTTAGGAGCAAAGAGCATGAAACGGAGACTTTTTAAGGTATATTTTTTTAAAGAGGATTTCAAGGATTTTTTGCGGCATGAAAGTTGAATTTTTAAAGAAATCCGGTCAACAACCATCGGAACATGCACTTGGGTCAACAGGGCCAACAGAACATGAACATTTAAATAATATTTTTTTTTTCAAGGACTATCTGGATTTTTAGGGACGAACAAAAGATAGATGGAAGAATTAGAATTTTCTTAGGAGTATATTTTCAAGGACCAACAGATAAGGAACAAATCCCTTTTTAAGGAGTAATTGTTTAAGCACTATCAGAGCTCTAAACGGGGATTTTTAAGGTAACCTTTTTAAGGACTAATTGAATTTTTTTAAAGGCAAACGAATGATGGAATTTGGATTTTCTTAGGATTAAGGATTTTTAAGGACCAACAGATTATTAAACGTGGATTTTTAAGGATTACTTTTTTAAGGACCAACAGATAAGGGATCATGCATATTTAAGGAGTAATTTTTCATGTACTATCAGAGCTCTAAACAAGGTTTTTAAGGATTACTTTTTTAAGGATTAACAGATAAGGAACAATGAATTTTTTAGGAGTAATTTTCCAGTGTCAGAGTTCTAATCGACGATTTTTAAGGCAACCTTTTCAAGGACTATCTGGATTTTTTAAGGACGAACATTGGATGAAATTTGGTTTTTATAGGATAATATTTTTAATGACCTTAGATTATGAAACGTGAATTTTTAAGGATTACTTTTTAATGAGCAACATTTTTGAGGAGTAATTTTTGAAGCACTATAAGAGGTCTAAACGACAATTTTAAGGATTACTTTTTTTAAGGATTAACGGATCCTTATCTCACAATGGATTTTTAGGAGTAATTTTCCAAGCGGTATCAGAGCTCGAAACGAGTATTTTTAAGGTAACATTTTCAAGGACTATCAGGGCATGAGAATGGATTTTTATGGAATATTTCGTTTGCAACTAGGTCCAGGTGAAGTATTCCATAAAATTCAAATCTTCATGCTGCTATAATATAAATTGGATATTTTAAGGATTTGTTTTCAAGGATCTCTTTTAAAACTTATTAAGGACTGTAACGTGGTCTTTTAAGGAATATATTTTAAAGAATCAGAGCTCAAAACGAGGAATTTTTAAAAAATATTTTAAAAATAATCGAAACGTGGATTTTTGAGGAATATAGATTCAAAGATTATCAAAGCTTGGATTTCCAATGAAACTCGTGGAAATCAAATTAGGTCAACAGTTGGGTGAGTTAGTGAACATTTCATTAAAAATTAATTAACTTGTTATCATTGCAGGTCATTTTTTCCCTTTTGGATTTTATGGTCTATTTAAGAAATCCCATCTCCACTTTAATGCCATCTTCATCCAATTATTTCAACGCTCCAAACAACCAACAATCTCAACTTAAAACCTATCAAGGCAATATTTCAATAGAGGTAATGAACATTTAATTACAAGAATCAATTAATCAAATTTTCTACGATTGCAGTTGACTTTCTCCCTGGATTTTATAGCCCATTTAAAGAATCCCAATTGCAATTTAATGGCATCTTCATCCAATTGTTTCAACATTCTAAATCCATACTTAAATCTCATCAAGACATTTGGATTAATGTTCTGATTCCAAAACATTTAATGTTCCTTACCTAGTTTCCTACTTTTCAATTGCCAATACCAACAACAAACAGCAATTCCATGCAATTCAAACAAAAAACCTGCAGGGATTGAGAAGTGGCGGCAAACACAACTCCATGTTATTACCGGCTAATCTAAGGAGAACAATCTACAACTAAAAGTTACACATGGCGATGACGACACACTGGTCAATGAACTCAAATGTAAACAGCAAAGCACACATCTCTTATACAACAAAAACAAGAAAAAAAAACAACGCTAACCAAAGTTGGCTGAAAAGTTCTTAAACTTCTGGAGAGTTGGAGAGAAAATTGAAAAAAAGTTTCAACACTCATTGGGTATGTTACAGGTAGTTAGTCTCCTTTTTGCTGGTCATATATTGTAGAACTATTGCAAGTATTCCCATATTTAGTTTCATGTATGTATGTATTCAAGTGTGTGTGTTTGTGTGGATATGCGTTGTTGAGCCATTAGGAGCTTTTCATTCAAACACATTAATGTCGAATGTTTGAAATAGTTTGCTGAATGGTGGTGTATGGTCGTATGACGATTGTTTCAAATGAAATCAAACATCCGCAGTGAGGTACAAGGAATTAAGTGAGAGAGATGAAGAGAAAAAGAGAGAGTATCGGATTTGTGAATTATGACGAACTTTTGAAATAGAAAAAAACATTGAAGTGAATACTGTGAATTTTCAAGAGCATGGAACGTGGATATTAAGGCATGTTTTTTTTTGAAAGACTTAAGGTGAGAATACATAAAACGCTTTTTTCGAAAAAAAAAAAAAAAAAACAGAGGAGCCTAGGGCCAAAATCGAACTAAGCCTACCTAAAACTCCTTTGATCCTCTACGAAGAACCCAGCCGATGATTTAATCCAATCAAAAAAGTGTTTTATGTATTCTCAACTTAAGAGCTTCAAGTGAGAACTATTTAAAAATATTTTCCAAGGTTTAACCCAGCTCTAAATGAGGGCTAAAAATTTATTTTTTTAAGGACTATCAGAGTATGAAGAGTGTATATTTTAAGAATCATTTTTCTATCGTCAATTTCATCATGAAATGTGACTTTTAAGGGATTTTTTAAGAACTATTAGAGAAATACAGCTTGAAACGTGATTTTTGAGGGAATATTTTTCAAGGACCAAAAGATAAAGATCGGCGGATTTTAAGGGAAAATTTTCATGAAACATTTCAAGAACAAACTGAAGATTTACGAATTGATCTTGAGGGACACTTTTTAAAAGAAACAAGTTAAAAAGCAGTAAGTTCGGCTTGGCCGAACTTTGAAAACCATCCACTATTTGAAACAAATTTGAAAATTTTCAAAAAATAAAATCCTTAAAAAATTCTGTTAAATTTTAAAAATACCGAATATTGCCTATATATTGGGGTCTATACGACATGGACCTACATAGGCATTGTTTGCCATTAGCCATTACCATATTCAAATTCGAAACTTGAAATAAACGGTGAATAATGTAGCTAAAATCATTAAAATATCGTACCATTATATCGTACCATTATATCGGAGCTGTGCGAAGACCTGGACCAGCATAGACAATTTTCTGTCACGGGCTATAGCATCCATTACGAACTTCAAATACGACATCTCAAACAATTTCGGTGGGTTTTGTACCTAAACTCGCTGTGCGAAGACCTGGACCTGCATAGACAGTTTTCTGTCACAGACTGTAGTTCCCATTACGAACTTCAAATAAAAAATTTGAAACAATTCCGGTGAATAATGTCCCAAAAATCATCAAAATACCGAATATCGGAAGGTACCGTTATATGGGGGCTATACGAAGACGGGGACCTACACAGATAATTTTCTGCCTTAGGCTCTAGTATCCATTTCAAACTTCAAATACCACATTTAAAACAATTCCGGTGAATAATGTTGCTAAAATCGTCAAAATACCGAATATCGGGAGGTACTGTTATATGGGGGCTATATGAAAATGTGGACCTACATGGCCCATTTATGAACTTAACCTGCCTACTGAAAAAATAAACATGTGTGAAAAATTATAGCCTTCTATCTCAATTCATTCGAAAGATAGCGAGATTACAACAGACAGACGGACATCGCTAAATCGTCTTAGAATTTTACGCTGATCAAGAATATATATACTTTATGGGTCTGACGTGAGTATTTCGAGGAGTTACAAACGGAATGACAAGGTTAATATACCCTCCATAGTATGGTGGAGGGTATAAAAATCTCCTGTATGTCTTCGTTAAATATCAAGACCTCGGTAGATCTTCTGTAATTGGAATTTTCCCAGAAGGTATTATATTTAAAGAATTTCCCAAAAGGACTTCTGAATTAAAATGATCTTTTTTATAAGCTCTTAGAAGTCATCTAGAGGTCCTTCAGAAAAGAGATCCGTGGAGGACCTTTGAAAGCTCTTCTTTATGTAGGAGACCTCTATAAGCTTTTTTGTGTACAGAAGGTTCATGTGAGCTCTTCGACGTTTAGAAGCCTTTTTAAAGCTCTTCTGGATCCTGAGGGACACTAAGAAAAAAACTTTTATAGTTTATATGAAGACCTCGGTAGATCTTGTAAAAAATGTCTTAAAAGGACTTCTGAAATAAAAGGATCTTTTGTATAAGCTATTAGAAGTCATTTAGAACTCCTTCAGAAAAGAGATACAATCTAGAGATTTGTTATACTTAGAAATCCTCTAAAATATCTTCTCTATGCATGGAGGACCTTTGAAAGCTCTTCTATGTGTAGAAGACCTCTATAAACTTTTTTATGTATAGAAGGCACATGCGAGCTCTTTACGTTTAGAAGCCATTTGAAAGCTTTTCCATGTTCAGGTGTTCTGTAGAGGCTAGTCTATATTTAAAAGTCCTTTAAGAACCCTTCTTTGTATAGAAGACTTCAAAAGCTACTTCTAAAAAAAGTATTTATATCTTTTTATGTTTGGAAGACCTCTTGAGGCTCTTCCATGTTCATAACACTCTAGATGCTAGCACATCTTCTGTGTACAGATGATTTTATGTCTTCAATTCTTCCAAGGCCCCTTTTCTGTATCGAATATCTTAAAAGCGTTGTCCACCTTTCCAAGGTCCCCAGAGGCTATTATTATTAATGGGACAGTCCACAGAGTTTTTTTCCGTGAATAGAGTACCGCTAAAAACCGTCCTAAGTTTGAATGACCTCTGAAAGCTTTTTAATGTTGGAATATCCAAAATCTCTCTTGTTTTAGAAAACCTTTAGAAGCTTTTTAAGTTAGGAAGACATTTATAGGCCTTTTTGTACTCTAGAAGCTCTTCTATGTGTAAAAAAACCTCCATAGACTCTTCTATGATTAGAAGGCCCCAGATTTGTAAAAGACCTATTTTGTCTCTACAATATTAAGAATGCATCTGTACTTAGAATATGTCTAGAAGCTCCCATATGTTCAGAAGAATTTCAAGAGGTTTTCTAAGTTTAGAAGGCTCTAAAAGAAACATTCTCTTTCTTTCTTTTGGAAGCTTCTTCCGGAAAATCGTATATCTTTGGAAAGCCCCTAGAGGCTATTTCAAGTAAAATGAGATGTCTAGAGCAAGGGTAGTTTTTGTACTCCCCCCATTTTTTTAATCTCCCTTTGCATTGTTTTTGGCTATGGCCCTGATTGTGTGTGAGCTGAGAGCCCTTACAGGTATGGATAACCTCTACAGGCTTTTCTCTATCAAGAATGCGTCTAGAGGCTTTTCTAGGCCAATAAAACCTTTGGAAGCTCTTTCATGTTCTTCCAATTTTGTAAAAAAAATCGCTTAGAGCACGCTCGCCTGGCCCTGCTCTTGAGGCTCTATGAACCGAAAACCTTTAGAGGCTTTTCTAAAAACTGTTTCTTAGACTCTTCCTGCTTTTTAGAACCTTTAGATATTCTTCCACGTGCTGAGGTTCTGTGAATTAGATATCCATCTCCAGATTCTTCTACGTGTTAAGGTTCTGTGAATTATATCTCCATTCCAAAGTATATTCTCTGCAATTTTTGGGCATCTAGTAAACCTTCAAACGTCCCAATTCATTGACCTACTCCTATTTGCTTATATAGTCTTTTCCTTATTAAATGAGTTAGTGCTATTAGCTTTCACCACCAGCTTTAACAGAAACAAAACTGGATTAGGAGTTCATGCCAGGTGTTAAAAGGCGAAGTAGGGCCTCTATTGGTATGGTGGAGGGGGGTTTCCTTTTTGTGTTGTTTGTTTTTGCAAACCACCTACTTTTTTCGCACTAGGCCGTCAAATGTTAGCACTTGTGTTAGGAACTTTTAATGATAACATTATGACATGAATAGGAATTGATTACACTCGAGGAAAAATGTGCAAAACAAATTGGAATTTGACAAAAAAATGGATATAAAATTGTTCTAGGTACCGAAGGGAGGATGTCACTGATTTTACTTCTAATTTTTGATGTAAATTTTGTCAGCGTTGTCAATATTAGATAAACAGGATTTATAACCACTCTCTCTCTATCTCTCTCTCTGGTAACTCACAAAGAGTAGTATTCTCACCAAGTGCCCACGGGCGCCTTTCTGATAGAAGATGGCCTAAATGTTTAATACAGAGTTGAGGAAAAATTAGATGGGATTTTAAGAAAATATTATTTAAGAAAAAAATTCAATTTTTTTTATTATTTTTCAAATTAATCTCAACTTTTTTTAAACTTGAATATTGTCTTTGATTGCTGAACTTTTAATACCCTCCACCATTTTGAAAAATTTCCAAAACAAGAAATCCGTTGAAAAATACCGCTCAACGGAAATCCGATTTATGAGGGCTATACGAAGACGTGGTCCTGCATACGTGTTTTTTCTAAAAAGTCTGTAATACCTAATACGAACTAAAAATACGATATTTGAAACAATTCCGGTAAGAAATAAAGCTATAATCATCAAAATACCAAATATTGGGAGGTACCGCTGTATGGGGGCAATACGATATGGTGATCTATATAGACAATTCTCTCCCAGAGGGTAAAGTACTCAGAAGGACTTCCTTGTGTGGATTTTCAGATAATTCCATTAAAAAATGTAGTTTAAAAAAAAAAGGTTGCTATACGAAGACGTGGACCTGCATACGTGATTTTTTAACGTAGGCTGTAGTACCTATTACGAACTTCAAATACGAAATTTGAAACAATTCCAGTAAAAAATACAGCTAAAATCATGAAAATACTGAATATTGGGAGTTACCGTTATAGGGGGGGGGGGGGTTGTGGCGGTATTTATAAAAATGTGGACCCACATGGCGTTGTAGCGTTCAATCTTAATACGTTGCAAAGATAGTTTAATTTAAAGATTGGGCTTTTTATCCTCAGCCATATGGCTGACCCTTGATCTCTTTGGACCAAATCCGTTTCAGGACATTTTAAGTCAATTTAACGATCCGTCCTCCTGCCTGTCGGTCTGGCTAGTTGGCACGATAACTCTTAAAGGGAGCATCCGATTTGATCCAAACTTGGTACATCGTAATATTATTTTCAAACTTAGATCGAGTTCGGAGATGGGCAATATCGGTCCATCAAAAGTTCAGAATTTTCAAAAAAATATTATACTGCATATAAAGTGAAAGGATCTTCCGATTTTGTTCCAACTTTGCGAATCCTAATATTTTCATCTGTGTTAGGTCAGGTGCGGAAATGGACAATATTCGTCTACTCCATTAAGGGTCAAAATTTTCAATAATTATACCTCTTGTAAAATGTGATGTACACATCACATTATTTTTATTAACCCAAGACCTGGTGTGAAGGTCGAATATATCGATCTACTCCTTCTGGGTCAAAATTTTGCTTATAAAACGAGAAATAAACATCCGATTCCATTCAGACTTGACACATCTCCATTATTTCCATCAACACAAGATCTGTTATAAAGATGGTAGAAATCGGACCATTTCTTCTGGTACCTCCCCCACAAAGGGTCAAAGTTTTGAATATCCAAAACGATCATAAAATCCGAAATAAGCATCCGGTTCTCTTCAAATTACACACATCACAATATTCTTATTAACCCAAGGTGTGAAGATGGAATATATCGATCCACTCCTTCCGGCACCTCCCCCCTCAAAGGGCTAACATTTTGAGTATTTATGAAGCACATTGGTACATCTCAATATTTCCATCAACACAAGATCTGTTGTAAAGATGATAGAAATCGGACCACCTCTTCGGGTTCCACCCCCCATATAGGTTTGAAGATTTTGAAAAACAAAATCCTCAAAGAAATCGAAATAAGCATCCAACTCTCTTCAAATTTCACACATCCAAATATTTTTGCTAATCCAGGATCTGTTGTAAATATGTTATATATCTATGAACCCCTTCTGGTACCTCAACCACAAAGGGTTACAACTTAAAATACTTTTATCAGTCATAACTTGCGAAACAATTCGGCGATTCTTTATAACTTGCTATATCTAAATATTTCTCTCAACCAGATACCTGATATTAATATGAAATTTATCGGGATTTATGATTTTGCATAAAATTGAATAGAAATGTTCGATTTCCTTCAAATTTTGGACATTCCAACATTTTAATCTGAATTAGATGATGTACGAACATGAAATACTTCGGTTTGCTATATCGGTTACCTCACGCACATTTTCCAAAAATTTGCACCTATCAGAAATAAAGTATAGTAAGTAGTCGATATAGTTCAAATCTGGCACGTTGTAATATTTATATCAGTCTTAGGTCCGATAGGAATTGGTCAATATTGGATAACTGCTTCGAAAGGGTCAACAGTTTGAATAATCATAACTCAAGCCTGGGGGTATACATTTGTCGGCAAATCCGGCTGATACTATTTTACTTTTTTAATACCACTCTCTCTCTCCCTTTGGCAGCTCTCTCTAATCCTCACAGAGCTGTATTCTCATTTAGTGCTCAAGGGCGGCCTTTTTCTAAACATTGCCTCTCTCTCTCTCACCTTCAGGGTTGCCATATGGTTTTTTGGACGTCTGATTATCCCCATATTTCATTTTCTTCCTGAAATATCAGAACTCAATTTTTTTTTTCGGGTGTATTTCCTCCTTTCCCTACTCGATAGGTTCTCAGTAAATTTCTTAAAGACTTTTCCAACTATATTTGCTCGTTAGTAAAGGAAAACTTGCAAAAAAATATGACTGCCATGCGATTTAGGTGGTAGCGTGTCGGTGCGTGTGGAGGATTTTCGGATTTGGCCACACAAATCACAAGTTAACGGAAGCCAAAAGGGGGTCTAATTTATGGTTTTTGTGTGGCAACCGACATGACACCTAGCACACACACACATCCATACACTCATCTCAAGGAGGAAAGTGGTAACATTCTTCCTGCTGCAACAACAACCGCAACCTTTGTCCAACAAAGTGGCGGGGTGAATGAATTCTAATGTTACACCCTTTCTATTTCACTGCAATTTTTGGAATTAAGTTTCGGCATTAAATGTGAGGCGTGATTTTGGTGTAGCAAAAAAAAATACAACACCAAAACTAAATTTGTTTTTATTGCATGCCGCGTAATAAAACTTAAGCCCGCTTAATTTTGTGCCAGTGTAACAATTAAATTTCGCCGAAAAAAAAAATAAAAAATTACCTGGAGTTAGGTCACTGAACTTACCGGATCTGTGGAATGACGTCGTATACAAATGACATTTACATAAATCGATGAGGGTCCCGTTTTCCCCTCCTTATCTAATTCCACAGCCAATGCCAGATCCTTGGTACCTGGAACAATTTCCACTGGGGCATCTTTTTCTCGCAACGCCAAGTTTATGTCACCATTTTCCAAATCAGGATTACCATTGATGCGCAGCTTGCCAATAATTGTCCCTATGTCCAAATCTTCACTGGCCAGAAAACTTTCCGCCGAACCACCACCTTCTAGATAGCAGCGAGAATCGAGTATTGCACTTTCGACAGCTGCAAAAGAGAGAGAGAGAGAGAGAGAGAGAGAGAGGGGAAAACGGTTAAGGAAACAGATTAAAAATAAATAAATTGGAGAAATATTTTTAGATCTTGGAATTCTACCTCTAGTCCGTTACCGGGAAGATTTACAGAAAAGCAAAGTGAGATTTATGGTACTGAACGGGTTTCAAAGAGGCAAATGCTATATTTTTCGAGCTTATCTCCCAAAGTCTCACTTTTCTTCCCGGCAAACTATGCACGTGGCCATTGGTATCTTCTGATGTCTTCGGCATTTAGAATATCTACAAGACCTTTTGGAGGCTCACTGCTACCCGAAGGGTTTCTTTTAGAATAACTTTTAAAAGGAAATTTGCACTTGAAGCCCCTTTTGAAGGTATTCGATATTTTGATTATCTGCTTAAAGTCTTCTAAATATAAAAACCATCTGCATTTGTAACGAGATCTTTT
>NW_026712362.1:238182-341772 GCF_030504385.1 Musca domestica
GGGTTTCAAAGAGGCAAATGCTATATTTTCGAGCTACTCCCAAAGTCTCACTTTTCTTCCCGGCAAAACTATGCACAGTGGCCATTGGTATCTTCTGATGTCTTCGGCATTTAGAATATCTTACAAGACCTTTTTGGAGGCTCACTGCTACCCGAAGGTTTCTTTTAGGAATAACTTTTAAAAGGAAATTTGCACTTGAAGCCCCTTTTGAAGGTATTCGATATTTTGATTATCTGCTTAAAGTCTTCTAAATATAAAAACCATCTGCATTTGTAACGAGATCTTTTCCACCCTTACCCTTAAGGTGCAAGTACATAAAAAGCTTGAAGTCATGGTTAGGCATATTATTGTCAAATTATAATGGAAAACGAGGGCAGGATTTTAGTGCGGCTCTGCAATCCCTTTATGAAATGTCACAAAATATGCCTAGCCTTGACTTCAAGCTTTTTATGTACTTGCACCCCTTACTCTTTCCTACACAACAATTTATTGACATCAATGTTGATTCATTGTGATTATCTTCTAATTAGTGGGAAAATAATTCTCATTTAGAACATAACATCAGATGGATAAGATGTTCGGCATTTGATCGCCAACTGTGTTGAGATCTAGAGTTGGCGAGTTGAGTGCCCTCTTAATTTTATCACAGGAAAAAATCGACCTCAATTTTCAGACTTGTCATTTTTTATACCCTCCACCAAGGAGAGTATTTTCGTTGGGCGCCATTTCCGAAAAAATGCATGAACAGTAAAATATTTCCATCCCCAAGTGTTAATTTTGAAATATTGAATTAATGCTCTGTTCCAGAATACCGATTATCATATTTTTAAATTCTTGCAGGTTCTGGAACATAGTATTAATTCAATTTTTCAAAATTAGCGCTTAGGAATGAAAATATTTCACTATTTATGCATTTATGCGGAAATGGCGCCCAACGTCAGATGTTTTTATACAATCAGTCATATGGCTAGAGAGGGTACATATCATTTGATACGGCCAAAACGTGCCAAATCAAAATATTGGTTTTATACCCTAGGTCAACGTCAGATGTTTTTTTATACCCTCAGTTATATGGCTAGAGAGGGTACATATCATTTGATACAGCCAAAACGTGCTTTATCGAAATAACGGCTTTAGACCTTAGTATCTTTGGAACAAATCCGTTTCATGACATTTGGAGTCGATCTAGCGATATCCGTCCGTCTGTCTATCTGCCTGGTTGGCTGTTGCGCACGATACCTCTCGAAGGGAGTATCCGATTTGATCCAAACTTGGTATATCGTAATATTATTGTCAAACTTAGATCCAGTTCGGAGATGGACAATATCGGTCCACTACTTCTGGTACCTCCCTCACAAAATGTCAAAATTTTTGAAGAAAATAATTTAATAAAAAGAGGGAGGATAATAAGATTTTTCTCCAAATTTGCAAATTCTAATATTTTTTATCAGTGCTATGTCAGGTGCGAAAATCGCCATGAAGTACCTCCCCTGCAAGAGGTCTAAATTTTGAACAGTTATAACTTTTTTAAAATGTGATGTAATTCTCTGATTGTCTTTAAATTACAAACATCACAATATTTTTATTAATCTAAGGCCTGTTGTGAAGATGACATATATCGGTCTACTCCTTCTGGTGCCACCTCCGCAAAGGCTCAACATTTTAAATATCCATGAAGCTAATAAAACGCGAAATTAACATCGGATTTAATTCAGATTTGGTACATCTTCATATTTTCATCAACATAAGATTTGTTATAAGGATGGTTGAAATCGGACCATTCCTTCTGGTATCTCCCTCACAAAGGGTCAAAGTTTTGAATAACCAAAACGATTACAAAATCCGAAAAAAACATTCCGTCTTCTCCATATCTCATACAACTCATTATTTCTACTAACGACGAAGGAATGTTTATATACACTCCTTCTGGTACCTCCCCCACAAAGGATCAAAATTTTGAATATCCACGAAGCTCATAAAAAACGAAATCAATATCCGATTTCATCCAGACTTGGTATATATCAATATTTCCATCGACGTTAGATCTGTTATAAAGATGATAGAGATGGGACCATTTCTTCTGGTACCTCACCCACATGATCTGTTGCGAAGATGATATATATCTGCGAACGCTTCTGTTATATCATCCACAAAGGGTCACAATTTTTAATTCTTTTATCTGTCATAACTTGCGAAACAAGTCAGCGATTCTTTACAACAACAGCTATACATAAATATTTCTCTCAACCAGAAACCTGATATAAATATGGGATTTATCGGAATTTATGATCTCGCATAAAATTGGATATAAATGTTCGATTTTCTTGTAATTTGGCTCCCGTCAATATCTTTATGTGTATTAGATGAAGTATAAAAATGGAAAACTAAAATCGGTCGACTAAATCTTGTATCTCACGTACATTTTAACATTTTCTAAAAATGATCACATATCTCATATAAAGTGAAGGAAGTAGTCGATATACATAGTCTAAACCTATCACATTACAATATTTATATCATATTTATTTAGGTCCGACAAAATTGGCCTAATGGTCAATAGTGGCCTATTCCTTCGCAGCCTACTCCATAGAGGGTCAACAATTTGAATAATCATAACAGAAGTCAAAATATATTTAAATAATCAAACATTGGCTGAGGGTATAACATGGTAGAAGAATACATGCAGATGCGTCAACGCTTTGGGACATCGATATGTCAAACATTTTTAAATATTTCTTCAGAAATAAGTACATTTGTATATGTTTTCCTACCAGATGTCAATCGGAGGTCGTTATGATATGCATTTTTAAACAATTTTTGTAGTTTTTTATTCAAATATTTCCATTCCAAAATTGGCTTGACAGTTCAGTGTCCCAACAGCTGTGTCGACGCGTCTACTGACTTGTTACAATATGAGTGATGCCATATTACAAATAAGACGTTTGCCTACTTTATTAAAAAGCGTCCCCCTTGACGTCAGTTTATTGCGTTGCTTCTAATATCAGGTAACACAGCAGTTGGTAAAATATCTCTTCGCTATTTTTGTTAACTCTTGCTTATGAAGTAGCGGGTTTATGCTAGTCATACCATCCACCTTGGAAAGGAGGGTATATTAACTTTGTCATTCCGTTGGTAACATCCCTAAATATTCGTCGTAGACCCCATAATGTATATACATATATTCATAATCAGCATAAAATTCTAAGTCTGTCTGTCTGTTGAAATCACGATACAGGCTACATTAAAAAGCAGAATAATTTGTATTGTGTCTAGGATGGTTGGTATTGAAAATGAGATATATCGGTCCACGTTTTGGTATAGCCCCTATATAACGATACCTCCCGATATTCGGTATTTTGATGGTTTTTGTCACATTTTTCATGGATTTGTCTAAAAATTGATATTTGTTGGTCATAATGGGTTCTAGCTCCGTTGGCGAAACATTGTATTGGTCCACGTTTTTGTATAGCCCTATATAGCGGTACCTCCTGATATTCGGTATTTTGATGATTTTTGCCACATTTTCCCACGAATATCTCTAAAAATTGGTATTTGTGGGTCATAATTCGTTCTAATGTTTCCATTACCCTAAGGTGGAGTGTATTAAAAGTTTGGCCCGGTCGAAATTAATGTTTTTTTACTTGTTTTTACATCAAATTCTTGTCATAGACCTTCAAATCTTACATTACACATAAAAATGCAGACCCACAATATCTAATTTGTATGACATAACTCACTCAGCACTGCCAACGCAATAACGGAAAAAATCAAAATAAATTTAATTGAGAAAGGAAACCTATAAAACAACAAAAAATTAAAAAGAAAAAAATCAACAAAAAAAATTTAATTAACAAAATAAGCAACGAAGCTTGAGAGGAAAAAATGTTATTTAAAGCGAAACATATATTTTTCAAATTAGTAGTTGCAATTACAAAGAAAAAAAAAAACAGCAACAACAACAAAAACTACCTCCAAAAGACATCAAAGTCACTCAGAAAGACAATTTTGTTGGTAAACCATAAATTCATTAAACAACAGCAGCAACGAGAGAGTTACTTTTGTTGCAATGTTACGCAGTGTTGCCGCTCCCTTTCCCCTACCCCCCCAAATGTGCTGCAATGCATGGCAAGATACTGCCGCATATGTAGCCGTTAAGACACAAATCATTTAACCAGAACGCAATGTATATATGTATTTTTTACATATGTACATGGCTATGTATTTTGTATCATAGTTTGTCATACAAACACTTCATACATGTGGCATATGCAACATGTAATGAGTCCCAATTTTCCCATGCATGACTGACATTTGGAGAGGGGAGTGGAGCGGTTTTTTTTTAAATTAAGTCTACCTCAATTGAACCCGATTTGAACTGTCTGTCTTGCAATGATTGACTTCATTACATATCACCGTGCTTCCCGACGGTATTCCCCAATATTTTTTTTAATGAAGAGCTTTTTTATAGACCTCTCCCAAATCAAAGGCATTGTAGTATATTAGGGTGGAACACAACAAGAATAATTTTCAAAGATCTTTTAATTCATAGCTTACACAGGATGAGATAAAAACAAGTAGAAAAGCTGTAGGTTCAACCGGGCCGAACTTTGAATACCCTCCACCATTTGGAACGAATTTGGCAATTCTCAAAAACAATAAAATCCGTTCACAATTCTGTTAAAATCTTAAAAATACCGAATGTAGCTGTTACATTAGGGTCTATACGACGACGTGGACCTGCATAGGTATCTTTTGTCATAAGCCACTACAATATTCAAATGCGAAACTTAAACAAGTAAAAAACAACATTAAGTTCGGACGGGCCGAACTTTTAATACCTTCTGCCTTAGGGTAGGGAAACATTAGAACCCATTGTGACCCACAAATACCAATTTTTAGACATATTCGTGGGAAAATGTCCCAAAAATCATAAAAATATCGAATATCGGGAGGTACCGCTATATGGAGCTATACAAAAATGTGCACCTATACATACAATGTTTTGGCAACGGAGCTAGAACCCATTAGGACATACAAATACCAATTTTTAGACAAATCCGTGGAAAAAATGTGGCGAAAATCATCAAAATACCGAATATCGGGAGGTACCTTTATATGGGGGCTATACCAAAGCGTAGACCCATACATACAATATTTCGCACCCGCAGCCAGAACCTATTATGACTAACAAATACCAATTTTTAGATAAATCCGTAAAAAATGTGACAAAAACAATCAAAATATCGAATATCGGGAGGTACCGTAATACGGGAGCTATATCCAAACGTGGACCTATACATACAATATTTTGCCACCGCAACCAGAACCTATTATGACCAGCAAATACCAATTTTTAGACAAATCCGTGAAAAAATGTGGCAAAAATCTTCAAAATACTAAAAATCGGGAGGTACAGTTATATGGGGGCTATACCAAAACGTGACCCCATACATGCAATGATTTGCCACCGTAGCGAGAGCCCATTATGACCTACAAATACCAATTTTTAGACAAATCCGCGAAGAAATGTGGCAAAAATCATCAAAAGGCCAAAAATCGGGAGGTACCTTTATATGGGGACTACACCAAAACGTGGACCCATACATCTAATATTTCGCCACCGCAGCCAGAACCCATTAGGACACACAAATACCAATTTTTAGATAAATCCGTAAAAAAATGTGACAAAAACAATCAAAATATCGAATATCTGGAGGTACCGTTATATGGGAGCTATACCTAACGTGGACCTATACATGCAATATTTTGCCACTGGCGCAAGAACCCATTATGACCAACAAATACCAATTTTTAGAGAAATTCGTGGAAAAAATGTGGCAAAAACCATCAAAATACCGAATATTGAGAGGTACCGTTATATGTGAGCTATACCAAAACGTGGACCTATACATGCAATATATTGCCACCGAAGCCAGAACCTATTTTGATCAACAAATAACAATTTTTAGACAAATCCGTGGAAAAAATGTGTCAAAAATCATCAAAATACCGAGTATCTGGAGGTACCGTTATATGGGAGCTATACCAAAACGTGGACCCTTACATGCAAAATTTCGCCATCGCAACCAGAACCTATTATGACCAACAAATACCAATTTTTAGACAAATCCGTGGAAAAAATGTGGCGAAAATCATCAAAATACTGAATATCGGGAGGTACCCTAATATGGGGACTATACCAAATCGTGGACCTATACATTCAATGTTTTGCCATCGGAGCTAGAACCCATTGTGACCCATAAATACCAATTTATAGATAAATCCGTGAAAAAATGTGACAAAAACGATCAAAATATCGAATATCTGGAGGTACCGTTATATGGGAGCTATACCAAATCGTGGACCCATACATACAATGTTTCTTAAACCCTATGTGGAGGAGGTACCAGAAGATATGGTCCGATCTCTACCATCTTTATAACAGACATTGTGTGGACGGAAATATTGAGATGTACCAAGTCTGAATGGAATCGGAAGTTCATTTCTCGTTTTATGAGCTTCATGGATATCAAAATTTTTACCCTTTGTGGGAGAGGTACCGGAAGGAGCGGACCGATATATCCCATTTTCACACCAGACCTTGGGTTAATAAAAATATTGTGATGTTTGTAATTTGAAGAGAGGTACCACAAGGAGTGGACCGATATATCCTATCTTCAGAACAGATCTTGATTTAATAAAAATATTGTGTTGAGTGTAATTTGAAGACAATCAGACCCTTACAGCACATTTTATAAGAATAATAATTATTTAAAATGTTGACCCTTTGTGGGGGAAGTATTTGATGGAGTAGATCGATATTGTCAATTTTTGCACCTGACCTAGCACTGATGCAAATATTAAGATTTGTAAAGTTGGAGCAATATCGGATTATTCTTTTTATACCCTTCACCATAGTATGGAGGGTATAGTTTGTCATTCCGTTTGTAACACCTCGTAATATACATTTTAGGCCCCACAAAGTATATATATTCTTGATCAGCATACAATTTTACGCCGATTTAACGATGTCCGTCCGTATGTCCGTCTATCCGTCTGTGGAAATCACTCTAGCTTCCGAACGAAACGAAATAGGTAAATAAATTTCTACTCAAATGTGTATTATGTCTGCAGGACTTTTGGTATTGAAAATGGGCGATGTAGGTCCACGTCTTCGTATAGCACCCACACAACGGTACCTCCCTATATTCGATATTTTGATGATTTTAGCGACATTATTCACCGGAATTGTTTAGAATTTGGTATATGAAGTTCGTTATGGATACTACAACCTATGACAGAAAATTGTCTCTGCAGGTCCACGTCTTCGTATAGCCCCCATATTACGGAACCGCCCGATATTCGGTATTTTGATGATTTTAGCGACATTATTCAACGGGATTGTTTTAAATTTCGTATTTGAAGTTCGTAATGGATACTACAACCTATGACAGAAATTTGTCCACGTCTTCGTATAGCCCCCATATAACGGTACCTCCCGATATTCGGTATTTTGATGACTTTAACGACATTATTTACCGGAATCGATTCAAATTTGGTATTTGAAGTTCGTAATGGATACTACAACCTATGACAGAAAATTTTTCAGGTCCATGTTTTGGTATAACCCTCATGGTTCATGATTTTAGCTACATTATAAACAGATTTTTTTTTTTCAATTTTCCCATTTGAATATTGTAATTGCTTGTGAGAAAATTTGCCTCTGCAGGTCCACCGCTTCGTATAGACCCTAATATAACGGCTACATTGAGTATTTTTAAGATTTTAACAGAATTTTTAACGAATTTTATTTTTTTTTTTTTTTTTGAAAATTTCCAAATTCGTTCCAAATTGTAGAGGGTATTCAAATTTCGGCCCGGCCGAACTTACAGCTTTTTTACTTGTTTTTTTTTTTATTCTGGGCACTAAATTATTTTTTTTGAAAATGTCTTTTAATTGCTGGTCTTATAATTCCCATTGTAATTCACATCCCAAAATTGAATTCATCCCACCCTAATGTTCCATATTATTTATACAACAATGTGTGTTCATTGCGTCTATCCCCGACAAAAATTAATTAGCCATAAAGAAAAAAAAAAAAAAAATTGTGAAAATCGTTATTTTGTCTTCTTCTTCTTCTTTTTCTTTCATATTTCAGTTTTTTATGCTCAAATTGAGGAGCACTGTATTGAACTATAAATTAAAAAAAAAAAAAAATGAAAGAAAAAAAGAAATAAAATTTCTTAAATTAAAAGCCATGCAATGGAGATAACCCCAATTGTGATTGCCATAAGGCAATGCATTAGGGTGAGGTAATGGAATCCGGAACAAACAACCAATGCAATACATCATAGTTTTTTAAACTGAACTCAAAAAGGAGTCACACCCTAGTGGGTGACTAAGCGTAACGTCTCGCCCAACTAAATACACACATATATCTAAGTTATAGACATGTGACCCCTACTCCAATGGGAGGCATAAAATGTCACGATAAAATGAATTTTGGAAAAATGGCTTACAATTTAATTAAATATTGCTATAGCCCCCCTTTTAACTATAGACCTTGTTTGTTTTGATTTTTCGAAGATGTTTCATATCCAACGATTTTGTTTTTAAATCTCATTAAATATTTTCAAGAACAAAGAACTGACCAACCTCACCACTCGGTCAATCATTTCTAAAAAAGTGTTAGCTTTAAAAATTGTTTGCAATTTTTTCACAAAAAACAAAAGAAAAACAAATGTGAATTTTACTAGAGCATGACAAAAGCAAAACTAAAACTCGAATACAATTTTTAATGACTAACAACGAATTGGGAGTATTTGAAAACCTAGCCAACAGACACGTAACAAATCTGCATTTGTTACCAATTTCGAATGCAAAATAAAGTGGTTAACAACAGGCAAATAACATTTGTACACATTTTTATACCCTCAGCCATATGGCTACAGAGGGTATATATCATTTGATACGGCCAAAACGTGCCTAGTCGAAATAACGGTTTAGACCCTAGGTCTCTTTGGACCAAATCCGTTTCAGAACATTTGGAGTCGATCTAGCGATGTCCGTCCGTCCGTCCGTCCGTCTGTCTGTCTGTCTGTCTGGCTGGTGCGCACGATAACTCTCGAAGGGAGTATCCGATTTGGTCCAAATTAGCTACAACGTAATATTTTTGTCAAACTTAGATCGAGTTCGGAGATGGGCAATATCGGTCCACTCCTTCTGGTACCTCCCCCACAAAAGGTCGAAATTTCAAAAAATATATTTTTTTCCACAGGAAGAGAAAGGATAATCCGAATTTGCTCCAACTTTGCAAATCCTAATATTTGCGTCAGTGCTAGGTCAGGTGTGAAAATAGGCAATATCGGTCCACTCCATCAAGTACCTCCCCCACAAATGGTCAAAATTTTGAATAATTACAACTCTCATAAAATGTTATGTAAGAGTCCGATTGTCTTCAAATTTCACACATCCCAATATTTATATTAACCCAAGGTCTGGTGTTAAGATGAATAATATCGGCCCACTCCTTCTGGTACCTACCCCACAAAAGGTCGAAATTTTCAAAAAAAAAAAAAAATTGCACAGAAAGAGAAAGACTAATCCGAATTTGCTCCGACTTTGCGAATCCTAATATTTGCAACAGTGCTAGGACAGGTGTGAAAATGGACAATATCGGTCCACTCCATCAAGTACCTCCCCCACAAATATTGAAATTTTGAGTACCCATGAAGCTCATAAATCGCCAAATTAACATCCGATTCCATTTAGACTTGGCACATCTGTCGAAATATTTATATCATATTTTGGGTCCGATAGGAAATGGGCAATATTGGCCCATTCCTTCGGGATCTGCTCCATAGAGGGTCAAACGTTTGAATAACCTTAACACTAGTCAAAATATATTTAGATAATCGAACATAGGCTGAGGGTATATCTCTTGCGGCAATACCGACTGATACTTTTTAACTTGTTTTTCTACCCTCCACCATACTATGGAGGGTATATTAACTTGGCCATTCCGTTTGAAACTCCTCGAAATACTCATGTCGGACCCAACAAAGTATATACAAGGTGAAATGAAAAAAACTGCAACCAACTTCAGACTGCTGCCATTTCCAACCCACTCGTCCGACAGCTTTTAAAATTATTCCAGTGACAGCTCATTATATTGTTTACAAGCGTACCAGAGCATTTTGGTGAGAATTTTCCAGAAAAAAAGTTATTCGTGATGGAATTCAAGCGTGATAGAGTGATTTCTTTATATTTGGCTGGAAAAGCACAAGTGGCTATCGTTATCGTTGTGAATAAATCCTTTGTGTTTCCTACCATAGCTCGTTACCGTGATACTGGTAGCGTAGCCCGACGTCAAGGAAGTGGAAGTGGTCGGAAGAAAACAGCAACATCAGCGGAAATGGTTCGAAAAATGGCTCGTGAGCTGAACATATCGCAATATTCCATTCGGCAAATATTAAAAAATGAGCTCGGTGTAAAGCCATTGAAATTCCAAAAAGTGCAAGAACTTACACCGCCACAGAAAGAAAATAGACTCAAAAGAGCTAAAGAGTTGCTTCGCTTGGCCGAAAATGGTGAACTACCGAATTTGGTTTTTCTCCGATGAGAAAACATTCGTTGATCGTGTTTACTTGCCATAGAGATTAGCTGAAAATGTGCACCTTCGGTTGGTCACCAGAACTCAAGCGCCGGCCATGGTGATGGTGTGGGCCGCCATAATAGACGGCAGCCGATGGTCGCTCTCCGCTATGCTCGTATTAATGGACCGTGGCATCAGAATAAATGCCAAATATTATCGCGAAAATATTCTGGAGGGTGTATTAAAGCCTTGGGCACGTAAACATTTCGGCAGCAGACCTTGGACATTCCAACAGGACTCAGCATTATCCAAACTCAGCACGCGCCACCCAAGAATGGTTACAAAATGAGGTTCCTCGTTTCATTTCCTGCGCACAATCGCCACCAAAATCTCCGAATACCAATTCGTTGGACCATTGTGTCTGGAGTATTTTGGAAAGCAAGGTTGGCACTAAAAAATACCAAACTGTCGATCACCTCAAGCAAGCGCTTCGCCGGGAATGGGCCAAAATACCGCAGAGCAACATTGAGAGTAGAGTTGGGTTGAGAGAAATATTTAGATTTAGCAAGTTGTAAAGAATCGCTGACTTGTTTCGCAAGTTATGACAGATAAAAGTCTTGGAAATTGTGACCCTTTGTGGGTGAGCTACCAGAAGGCTTTCAAAGATAGTTTTCATCTTCAGAACAGATTTTGTGTTACCAAAAATAGTTGCATGTGTGAAATTTGAAGGGAGTTCGATGCTTATTTCGCTTTCCTTGAGCGTTTTGTTTCTTGAACCCTTTATAGGGGTATCAGAAGAAATGGTCCGACCTCTACCATCTTTATAACAGACCTTGTGTTGATGGAAATATTGAGATGTACCAAGGTTGAATGGAATCGGATTTTAATTTCGCGTTTTACTAGCTTCATAGATATTCAAAATGTTGACCCTTTTGTGGGGGAGGTACCAGAAGGAGTGGATCGATACCAGAAGGAATGGACCGATACCAGAAGGAGTGGACCATCTTCACTGAAGATGAAATATGAAGATAACTGCATGCTTTTTTCGGATTTTATGATCGTTTTAGTTATTTCAAAATATTGAACCTTTGTGGGGGAGGTACCAGAAGAAATGAACCGATCTCTACCATCTTTATAACAGCTCTTGTGTTAGTGGAAATATTGATATGTGCCAAGTCTGAATGGAATGGGATGTTCATTTCGCGTTTTATGAGCTTCATAGATATTCAAAATTTTGACCCTTTTGTGGGGGAGGTACCAGAAGGAGTGGGCCGATTTATTCCACCTTCACACCAGACCTTGGGCTCATAAAAATATTTGTATGTGTTAAATTTGAAGACAATCGGACTCTTACATCATATTTTATCAGAGTTGTAATTATTGAAAATATTGACAATTTGTGGGGGAGGTACTTGATGGAGTGGACCGATATTGTCCATTTTCGCATCTGACCTAGCACCGACGAAAATATTAGGATTTGCAAAGTTGGAGCAAAATCGGATTATCGTTTATCTTTCTGTGCAGAAAATATATTTTTTGAAATTTTCGACCTATTGTGGGGGAGTTACCAGAAGGAGTGGACCATCTTAACACCAGACCTTGTGTTAATAAAAATATTATGATGTGTGCAATTTAAAGACAATCGGACTCTTATATTACATTTTATAAGAGTTGTAATTATTCAAAATTTTGACCCTTTGTGGGGGAGGTACCTGATGGAGTGGACCGATATTGTCCATTTTCGCATCTGACCTAGCACTGACGAAAATATTAGAATTAGAAAAGTTGAGCAAAATTGGATTATCCCTTCTCTCTCTGTACGCTAAAATATTTTCTTTGCAAATTTCGAACTTTTGTGGGAAAGGTACCAGAAGTAGTGGGCCGATATTGTCCATCTCCGAACTCAAACTAAGTTTGATAATAATATTACGATGTACCAGGTTAGGACCAAATCTGATACTCCCTTCGAGAATTCTCGTGCGCACCAGCCAGACAGACAGACAGACAGACGGACGGACGGACATCGCTAGATCGACTCCAAATATCCTGAAATGGACTTGGTCCTAAGAGACCTAGGGTCTAAAATCGTTGTTTCAATGAGGTGCGTTTTGGCCGTATCAAATGATATATACCCTCTCTAGCCATAGGGCTGAGGATATAAAAACCGAACTGAAGATGTTTGACAGTGAAACAAAACTATTTAAAATTTTTTTTTCTGTATATGGAAGACCCCTTAGGGATCTCCTCCAAGAAGACCTTATATAATAATTATTTTGACCCCGTTTGCTGCCTCTTGTCCCACATATACCACGCATCACATGTGCGTGTCATCCTTCTTGTCTCTATCCACCTCTTTACCAGTCTTTGATTTATAGACAATCTCTTCCATAAAAAAATTACCCAAGCCTTCGGTGCCATTGAAGTTGTCTTCGTCGGTCTGCTGCTGCTGCTGCTTCTGCTGTTCTCTTCAATTGAATTCCGTAATTTATTTACTCTGTCATTACATTTTCATACTTCACTGATTTGTTGTTGTGGCTGATGATAAACTTCAATTCGTTGTTGTTGTTGTTGTTGTTTTTGTTTCTTTTGTAGTTGTACAGTTAAATTGTTTGGCAGTTCTTTGCAATGGAGTTGCTGCAGCCAGTTGGAGTTAGTCCTCCTCAGCCAACAAACTTGTTGATCTTTAATAAGTTCTGTAATACTTTCGAGCTTGTTTTTGTTTTGTCTTTTTTGGTTTGAACAATTGTTGAAATCAATTTTCGTCGTTCGGCATTCGTTTTGAGGTTAAAGTTGTTAAACATAGCAAAATTGTTGTTCACATGCGTTCGTCACTTTTTTTTTTTTGTGATTTCAAAATTGGCAAACAAATGTTGTGCTGCAGATTTCCCTTAATCAACGACATCTATTAACGGATATTTAAATATTAAATTCCAAAACGCGTATTTTTTAGACATGATTGAGATATTAACTAATAAAATTGAGTGTTAAACTATATAATTGATTAAAGGCAATGATTTAGCTGATTTATTGAATTTACTCTCAGACCTTCTTACATGGCCTTCTTAGTTCTCAGGGAACGCATTTAAGAGAGAGAGAGAGAGAGAGAGAGAGAGAGGAAGAGTTTATAATAGTTAAGTACAAAACAAAACTGAGCAAAATCATATAAAGTGATTATTAAAGGGAACATTAAGGTGAAAAAAGGGGGAAAATGTTTTTGATTCGGAGAGACGTAATATATCTGAATACATAAAATTACTATCTTTCTGACCCTGGTACGGCATTTTTCTATGTAAAGGAATTCTTCGGCTTTTATACCCTCCACCATAGTATGGAGGGTATATTAAGTTTGTCATTTCGTTTGTAACACCTCGAAATATACATTTTAGACCACACAAAGTAATATTCAAAATATTCTCGATCAGCATAAAATTCTATGTCCGTCCGTGTGTTCGTCTATCCTTCTATGGAAATCACTCTAGCTTCCGAACGAATTGAAGTAGATTGAAAAAAATTTCATTCAAATGTATGTTTTGTCTGCAGGACTTTTGGTATTGAAAATGGGCCATGTAGGTCCACGTTTTGGTATAGCCCCCATATAACGGTACCCCCCGATATTCGGTATTGTTTCAAATTTCGCATTTGAAGTTCGTAATGGATACTACATCCTATGACAGAAAATTGTCTGTGCAAGTCCACGTCTTCGTCTAGCCCCCATATAACGGGATCTCCCGATATTCGGTATTTTGTTGATTTTAGCGACATTATTCACCGGAATTTGTTATTTGAAGTTCGCAGTAGATACTACAGCCTAACACAGGAAACGGGCCAGACATGGACCTAGTCTTCGTATAGCCCCCATACAGCGATACCTCCCGATATTCGGTATTTTGATGATTTTAATGACATTATTTACTGAAATTTGTTTCAAATTTGGTATTTGGTAACAAATACTACAGTCTAAGATAGAAAATGGATCATGTAGGTCCACGTCTTCGTACAGCCCCCATATAACGGGATCTCCCGATATTCGGTATTTTGTTGATTTTAGCGACATTATTTACCGGAATATCTTTCAAATTTCGCATTTGAAGTTCGTAATAGATGCTACATCCAATGAAAGAAAATTGTTTGTGCAGATCCACGCCTTCGTATAGCCCCCATATAACGGTACCTCCAGATATGCGATATTTTGATGATTTTAGCGACATTATTTACCAAAATTTTTTTCAAATTTAGTATTTGAAGTTCGTAATGGATACTACAGCCTATGACAAAAAATTGTCTGTGCAGGTCCACGTTTTAGAACTCCCATGGTACCTTCCTATATTCGGTATTTTGATGATTTTAGCTACATTATAAACATATTTTTTTTTCCAAGTTTCGCTTTTGAATATTGTAATAGCTAATGACAAAAGTTGCCTATGCAGGTCCACGTCGTCGTATAGACCCTAATATACGGCTATATTCAGTATTTTTAAGATTTTAACAATATTTTTAACGGATTATATTTTTTTTTGTTTTGTGTTTTTTTTTTTTTGAAAATGACCAAATTTGTTACAAATGGTGGAGGGTATTCAAAGTTCGGCCCGGCCGAACTTACAATTTTTTACTTGTTTAGAATATCTTCTTAAATGTAAAAGGGTTACATGTAAAGATGATCTCCTGAAAATCTTCTATTTATCTGGAAAATAGCTATAGAATATTAATTGGATACATTATCAGTAAAGGACCTTAGAAGGAGCTTTATTGGTAACAAAATTCTCAGATCCTTAATTCTAGAAGCCCCTTTAAATCAAATATGAACCAAAGAGGTCTCTTGAAGGATCGCAACTTATCAGCATTCTACTATCAATAAAAGACCCAAAAATACTTTCCACAGAGGACGTGAGCAATTCTCTCAAAGAGAGTCAAAAGAGAACCTCATGGAAGAGAAGACTTCCCTAGTACAATAGGGACTGAAGAGAGATATTGACAAAAACAAATAATTAAATTATATATAAAGATGTGCTGTTTAATATTTTTAAATATTGATTATGTAGCTCGTCTATTGTCCGTCAAAGATCTCAAGAGGTCTTTCAATACCAATTGAGGCTCTGAAAAGATTTTATATTTCTACAAGAGCATTTCGAGAATTATTCCATTTAAATTGAAGTATATTCAGTAGTTTAAAGGTGAGGGAACATAGGCAGCTTGGCATTATTGCTAGGCATATTAATGTCAAATCGTAAGGAGAAACGACGGCAGGATTCGAGTGCGGCTCTATGACATGTCACAAAATATGCCATGCGAAGACTTCAAGCTGTTTATGTACCCTCACCTCAACCGATCATAATTTATGCTTATTTCATCATCGCTCATCGAAACGGAAAAATGCGTAGCATTTCTTTAACACAACAGCCAATTAAGCCGTAACTCTTATGTCATAGGTTCGAGAACTTTTTGTTGTTTGTTTTTTTGTTTTTTCTTCTTCTTAACTTTTAGTAAAAACAACAAATTTCAGTGGAAAACCCTTAATGAATTTCCAACTTGAAGTGTTGTTTTTTTCGTATTTTTCTTGAAGCAATTGTAAAAATCACTCAGCAGAACGAATGGTTTTTTTGCTAAGACTTTTTTTTCTTGCTTCAATCAAATTATTTGTTTTTTGAACTTTTCGTCGTGTTGGTAGATAGCTTTGAGCCTCAAATATGCCTGACTTGGTGTTGCTTAGTCGTTGGCGTTAAGAAAAAAAACTGAATTTCACTTTCTTTACATGACGTTGATTATTTTCATGTAAAGCCACCACCATGTGACTGGTAGAGAATTGGCAAAGAAAAAAACCTCCAAAAGCAAATGTGGAAAAATGGAAAATATGAAGCTGAAGCATTTTTTGCGTAGCATATTTTGTAGATCGTTTTTGTTGTTGTTTTAGGTATTTTGTTTTTTTTATGTAATTTTCGAAATTTCTCTTAGCCCTGAAGTAACTACAGTAAAATTTTTTTGTTTTGGTTTTCAAAACACTTTCAATTTCGTTGATGATTTGCGGATATCCGCCACAGAGGTTAAATCGTAAACTAGAGATATACAATTTATAGAAAAAACACAAGACAACAACATTTTATGACACAAAATTACATTTAAATTAAAACAATTTCAATTTTTCAATTTTTTTTAATTTAAGTTTCTTTGGGTTTGAGATTTTCTAATTGTTATTTTTTATACCCTCCATCATAGTATGCAGGGTATATTAAGTTTGTCATTCCGTATGTAACAAATCGAAATATACATTTTAGACCCCACAAAGTATATAAATTCTTGATCAGCATAAAATTCTATGTCGATTTATCGAGGTCCGTCCGTCCGTCTATACGTCCGTGGAAATGACTCTAGCTTCCGAACGAAATGAAGTAGGTTATTAAAATTTTACTCAAATGTGTATTATGTCTGCAGGACTTTTGGTATTGAATGAGGGCTATACGAAGATGTGGACCTAATCTTCGTATAGCCCTCATATAACGGTACCTCCCGATATTCGGTATTTTGATGAATTTAGGGACATTATTTACTGGAATTGTTTAAAATTTGGTATTTGAAGTTCATAATAGATATTACAGCCTTCCACAGGAAATGGGCAATGTAGGTCCATGTCTTTGTATAGCCCCCGGTACCTCCCAATATTCAGTATTTTGAAGATTTTAGCGACATTATTTACCGGAAATGTTTCGAATTTGGTATTTGAAGTTCGTAATGGATACTACAGCCTAAGACAGAAAATTGTCTGTGCAAGTCCACGTCTTCATACAGCCCCCATATAACGGTACCTCCCGATATTCGGCATTTTGATGATTTTAGCGACATTATTCACCGGAATTGTTTCAAATTTGGTATTTGAAGTTCGCAATGGACACTACAGCCTAAGACAGAAAATTGTCTGTGCAGGTCCACGTCTTCGTATAGCCCCCATATAACAGTACCTCCCGATATTCGGTATTTTCATGATTTTAGCGACATTATTCACCAGAATTGTTTCAGAAAATGGAACATGTAGGTCCACGTCTTCGTATAGCCCCCATATAACTTTACCTCCCGATATTCGGCATTTTGATGATTTTAGCGACAATTTTTACCGGAATTGTTTCAAATTTCGCATTTGAAGTTCGCAATGGGAACTACAGTCTGTGACGGAAAATTGTCTGTGCAGGTCCACGTGTTCGTATAGCCCCCATATAACGGTACCTCCCAATATTCGGTATTTTGATGATTTTAGCGACATTATTTACCGGAATTGTTTCGAATTTGGTATTTGAAGTTCGTAATGGATACCACAGCCTAAGACAGAAAATGGAACTTGTAGGTCTACGTCTTCGTATAGCCCCCATATAACGGTACCTCCCGATATTCGATATTTGATGATTTTAGCGGCAATTTTTACCGGAATTGTTTCGAATTTGGTATTTGAAGTTCGCAATGGACACTACACAGAAAAAAAATTGCAATGGACACTAAACAGAAAATTTTCTGTGCAGATCCACGTTTTATAACCACCATGGTACCTCCCTATATTCGGTATTTTGATGGTTTTAGCTACATTATAAACAGATTTTTTTTCAAGTTTCGCATTTGAATGTTGTAATAGCTTGTGACAAAAGTTGTCTATGCAGCTCCACGTCGTCGTATAGACTCTAATATACGGCTGTATCTGATACTTTTTTAAATTTTAACAGAATTTTAAATGGATTTTATGAATTTTTAATGGATTTTGAAAATTTCTAAATTCGTTCCAAATGGTGGAGGGTATTCAAAGTTCGGCCCGGCCAAACTACTGCTTTTTAACTTGTTTTTTTTTTTTGGTTTGACATTTTCTAATTTATTTTTCTGTCCCGGTCTCATTTACAACGCGACAATTATAACACTTTTGCTAAACATGACAATTTCCTCGTTATCCGTTATGAAAAGATCTTCCCCACTTTTGGTCATCACGGGCCATTATTAAAATCTTGTTTTTCTTTCTTTTGTTTTTATTGTTTTTGGAAACCTCTGCGACCGTTGACAGTGGCCAGCGGCCAGCGGTCAGTAATTTGTTTAAACTTTTGCCTCCGAATTGATGTTAAGTGTCGCGACACTTTATTATGTCTCTATTATCCGGTCAGGCTCATCTTTTGTCTGTCTGTCTGCAATTTCTCTCACGTATTTAAGGTAATTGTGTCCGGCATTACTTTTATTTTTTGAGTCGTGCCACTTTTTGTTGACGCTAGTAATAAATACAGTAATTAAATGTTGGAATTTCGAAGAAAGTTTTGTTTGGAGGAATTTATGAGATTTTGACAATGTAAGATCTCAAGAGATCTCCAATCTCCTATACAGAAGTCAATTTTTGCCAATATGTCGTCTAATGTCATAAAATACCTCTTGAGTTCACATATTGGCAATACGAGCCATGAGGCAGTAGGAGACCTCTTCGTATGTCGTATGTTGTAAAAAATACCTATTGTGTGTCCTCTGTTGATAATTTAATACCACTTGTGGTTTTAAAGAAAAGTTGACCTATTCAGGTCCTATGCTGTCAAGGGAAGGCCTCTTGAGGTCCTCTTCTGACAATATATACACACTAGAGCTTTTTTATTGGCGACCTTTTACTTTTTCTATAGGCAAGGGGAGCACTTTTGAGGCTCTCGATTGATAAATTCTCTCGATAAACTCCTAAGGCCCTCTACTGGAAATAAGGGACATCTTGGATGCTCTCTATCACAAGTGGTCAGAAAAGGTGTCACTTATTTCCAGTAGATAATCTTAGAAGTTTTATTTTGTCAATACTGAGCCTCACGACTTCTCCTCTTTCCCCTAGAAAGGACCTTGTGAGATCCTCTATTGGTAATAGACGACCTTTGAGGTCCTTTATTGGCAATAGACGACACTGTACGGTCCGCTTGGGTTCTTCTATTACCAATGGGCGACCTCGTAAGGTCCTCTATTGGCAATAGACGACGTCCTAATTGGTCCATTTGCAATTTTGGAAATAGACAATTTCTTTAGATGCAACAGGCGATTTCTTGAGGCCCTTTATTGACAATAAAAGACCTCTTGTGGCCCTCTATTGGCAATATACGGCATTATGAGGTTTTCTTGGTTTCTCTACGGGCAACAGACGATTTCGTAAGGCCCTCTATTGACAATAGGCGAGATTATGAAATACTCTTGTTGTTCTCCATTGGAAATATACAACCTTATAAAATCCCTTAGACAACCTCTTAAAAATTTCTTTTGAAAATAAATGACCTCTTGAGGCCCTCTAGTTGGTCAATAGATATCCTCTTTAAGTCCTATATTGACAGAAGCTGACCTTTGGAGGTCCTCCGTTGGAAATATACGACATTTTTGAGTTATCTATTGACAATAGATAGTCCTCTATTGACAATATAAAACCTCTATATAAGAGGTCCTCTATTGTCAAAATAAAACTTCTACAGGTCATATGTTGACAAAAGACGGCGAGCCCTCTATTGACAATAGACTACATTTTGAGGCCCTATATTGGAAAAAGACGACCTTTTAAGGTCCTCTATTGTCAAAATATAACTTCTTCAGATCCTATATTAGCAATAGACGACATTTTGAAATTCTTTATTGGCAAAAGTTGGCAAAAATAGGAAAAAGACGACCTTTTGAGGTCCTCTATTGTCAAAATAAAACTTCTTCAGGTCCTATATTAGCAATAGACGACATTTTGAAATTCTGTATTGGCAAGAGGAGACAATAGACGACGAGGCCCTCTCTATGGCAATAGACTGCATTTTGAGGCCCTTTATTTGAAAAAGACGACCTTTTGAGGTCCTCTACTGGAAATTTACGATCTCTTGAGATCCTTTATTGGAATTGGAAAACCTCTTGAGGTTTTTTATTGATACGAGCTCTTGAGGCTCTCTATAGACCTCTTTTGGTCCTTTTTTTGTATTGGATGAAATCCTGAAGACCCCTAAGGTACTCAATTTAAAATAGACGCTATAGGCAATAGACAAACCCTCTAGAAACTCCACTGGCTTTAAGAGGGCAGCTAAAAAAACTTTCCATTTCTTCATTTCCATCCATTTCTATTTCTTCGCTCCTGAAGACCCCTAAGGACAATGGAACACATCTTAAGGTACTCAATTGAAAATATGCGGCTTTTTAAAATACTGGGTAATAGACGAACTCTGTAGCAACTCCAATTGATTCAGTCAGTCCAAAAAAAAAGGCCTTCCAACGTCTTGACTTCCTCTATTGGCAAAAGGCGACATCTTAAGGTCCTCTATTGACACGAGCTTATGAGGCTATCTCTTTGGACCTCAAGAGGCACTGTATTTGATATAGACAACACCTTAAGGATTAGAAATGACCAACCTCGGCCTTAGAAGACTTTCAGTAGAAGACCTATTGAGGCTCTTTATAGCAAATAGACGACCACTTTTGGCCCTATTAAACATTTTGACGTCCTTATTGATCCTTTTGTGGCAATAGAAGTTTTTTGAGATCTTTTGTTGACAGAACAGAATACCTCTTGATATCCTTTATTGACTACATGGTCCCCCTTGAGATCCCCTATCGATAAGAGAAGTCCTTTTGCGATCATCTATTGATTTTAAAGAATTCTTCTGACAATAGGAGGTCTCCTGCAGGCCTCTTTTAACATTGGAAAACTTCTAACTCAATATTTCCCATCTGCGATCCTCTATAAGCAATGAAATACATACAGAGCTCTTACATTTTTCCCGTGGAAGATTCTTTGAGCTCCTTATTTTACAATAGGGGATCCATATAGACAATAGATGGCGCCCTGTGGTCGTCGACTGCAAACGAATAACTCTTAAAAATGGAAGAGTTTTAAGATTACTTTACTCTATAAAATGGAGGATGAATAATGGATTTTTAAGAAACTTTCAGGCCCATAATCGGTGATTTATAAAATTAAGCTTTGGGAGATCTAAACCCGTTGATTTTGAAGAAAATAGTTTTAGAACCCCGAAATCGTAGACCTTGAAAAGTATTTTGAAGTCGATTTTGAAAAAAAAAAAAAAAAAAAAAAAAAAAAAAAAACAATATTCTGACACTAAAAGTAATAATCCCGTTGAAATGGTTACTTAGCTGCACTTTTTTAAATTTTTAATATAAATTTCAAAATTCTTGCGAGTTGGGCGCTGGAATTTAGTTCCTGCGATTTTCCATATCCAATCGAATGTCTTATAGCCTTGCATATTTGAATTTTTATAAATTTTTTCTTTAATTTCTGATGTTAATAAATCTCCCATTTTCGATTCGACTTTAGCCCCCTTTCACAACACCAATATATAAAATATTTGCCATTTCCAACCATCAAATTTATGTCCTAACAACGATTTTGAAGCGAAGAAAATTATTTCATAAATTTCCACAATTTATAACTTTCCCAATAAAAAGCTGTGGTTTATCACCCAAATGAAAGATGAAAAAAACATAAACATTTTCAAAAAGTTTTCTTTGAAAACATTGTTGCCTAACTGCGTTGATGACTTTGAAACATGTTCCGTTGCGGTTTCCCACAAAAATCATAACCGAGTTATGGTCACCGAAAACTTGTTGGACCTCTTTGGGTCTCTCTCTCTCTCTTTGGTGTTTTGTTTCGCATCTCCTCCTAAATGGTGCAATCACAACAATTCATTGGAATTGACTTAAATTAAGTCATAGATTTTATGGTTATGGGCGCAATTACCCAGCCAGCCAGAGAGCCAGCCACCCGAACCCAGTCCAGCCATCGTAGCTTTTGGTGAGGAGTTTGCAATGGAAGTGGGGACTACCACCGCTAACCGGTCAATGTGCCTCATAGAAATGATTGTTGTTTTTTGTTGTACAAGGAAAAAAAACTGTTAAAGCTTAGCGCTTAAGTTAATTGGATTAAACCACCGCAAGAGATTATTGAAAGGTTTATGATGGAAGCTGGTATTTAATTTGTGGTTTTAGGAGGGTAATTTTTCTTTGACACAGAGGATTTTGAAATTACAAATTTATGAAAATTTCATAATTGGAAATGTTACTTTTACTTTCATTGGGAAATAAATTTCGAATCCGATTCAAAGGAGGAATATTCAATGAATATTAGACATGGTGTTCGGGAAATACAAGAGTTGACTAAGTTATTTCGTTTTCAACAGGTAAACTCAAGTTATCAGCTAAAAAGCCGAAAAGTCTCCCATATTTTTTTTTAATCCGCATTTTTTGGACCTAACAATTCCTTCTAAAAATATGTTTTGAAAATCTTCTTATTTTCCCGAAAAGTTGTTTTTTTCTTTAAATGTGGACCTGAAAATTCCTCCTAAAAATATGTTATAAAAATTCTCATTTCATGCCAAAAAAAGTCCCTCAAAAATACGTTTTTAAAATCCACGTTTCCTCAAACCTCAAACTCTACCACACATATGTTTTGAAAATCCACGACTATTGACCTAAAAGTTCTTTCAAGAATCAAACATTTTAAAACTAGAAGACCTCCAAAAATTGGTTTTAAAAACCACGTTTATTGTGCCCGAAACCCCCCAAAAATATTTTTTAAAAATCCACGATCATAAGGCTGAAAGTCCCCTCAAATTGGGTTTTAATCCCATTCATGAGCCTAAAAGTATCCCCAAAAATAAGTCCCAAAAAAAAAAAAACAGTAAAGAAAGTCTTAAAGTCGGGCTTGGCCGACTTTATGATAACCTACACCACTTTGCCAATTTAGTAGAGCTCCACATAACAATTAAAAGTTTTTATGGGAGAATTCAATCATACACGCCATGATTATAATTATAATTTAAAGTTCAAAGGATTAAATATGCCGAAGCATTTGTATCTTTTAAATTCGGACTTGTATTGCCCATTTGGTGCAAAATTAATTTGAAATCAGATAAAGATATATATGGGAGCTATATCCAAATCGGAACCGATCTCAATAAATTTTGGCAAAGATGTTTCTGAGCTGTATTTTATATATTTCCCTGAATATCGTTGTTACGGAGTGCATATTACGGCTGTGGCGAACAAATATAACAAATCGGATGAACAATATATATGGGTGCTATAGCTATATCTAAACCGATCTTCAACAAATTTGACATACTAGCTTCTAGACTCAATTCGGTTGTAAGTGTCAAATTTCATTCCATTTCGACAAATATTAGAGGTTTGGTGCACAATCGAAGGTAAATCGAACGAAGTTATATATGGGAGCTATATCCAAATCTGAACTGATCTCGATAAAATTTAGCAAATGTATTTCTTAGCTTTATTTGATATATTTCCCCAAATATTGTTGTTACAGAGTGCATATTACGGCTGCGGAGGACAAAAATAACAAATCGGATGAAGAATATATATATGGGAGCTATAGCTATATCTGAACCGATTACGATCAAATTTGGCATACTTATTTTTAGGCCTAATTTGGTTGTATGTGCAAAATTCCATAATATTCGGGCTGATATTACACGTTTGGTGCACAATCGAAGGCAAATCGGACGAAGATATATATGGGAGCTATATCTCAATGTAGACCGATTTTCACCAATTTCAATAGGGTTCGTCCTTGGGCCAAACAAATGATTTGTGCAAAATTTCATCAGGATCGGGCAATAAATGCGAGCTGTAGTTTGTTTACAAAAATACATGGACAGGCGGACGGACGTACGGACGGACGTACATGCATAAATCGACTCAGAATGTCATTCTATGCAGATCATCAAAAGGAACTATGGGTCTATCTCGTTTCCTTTTTCCTGTTACAAACAAATGCCCAAAAACATAATACCCTGACCACCTTGTGGTGTAGGCTATAAAGACCTCGTGTGCGGGCCTCAAAGACCCCAAGAATATACATATTTTAAAAATCCACATTTATGTACCTGAAAGTCCTCCAAGAAAAAAAAAGTTTTAGAATTCTCCTCTGAGTTAAAACTTCTAAAAATATTTTTTCAAAAAACCACGATTATAAGGCCGAAAGTCCCTCAAAATGTGTTTTAATCCCATTTATGAGGATCCCCAAAATATAAGTCCCAAAAAAATGTTGGTATTTTTTTTTGGTTCACCTAAATATCACCTAAAATTATATTTAAATAATCGTCTCAAAGCTTCCATTTATATAAAAAAGCCTTTCGTCCTCAGAAGACTGCTGTAACGTCCTTTATTTCAAATGTAAACATTTTTCTTCCAAAATGTCCTTACAAATAATACCAACTTACCACCAATTTATGGATATAAATCTCCATTCAAGAATTTGTTTATAAATTGAGGTTCATAAAACTTGAACACTCCCAAAATGGGTTCTAAAAATCTACGTTTAATAATCTTCTTCTATTGCTCAAAAATTTCCCCGCATTTTTTGTAAATTCCTCGTTTATTTAGACTATTAATGCCCTCAGAAATAGGTTTAAAAATCCACATTAATTGACTTCAAACTCCGCCCGAAAATATGTTTTGAAAATCCACGTTTATGGACCTGAAAATTCCTCCAAAAAATATGTTTTGAAAATCCACGTTTATGGACCTGAAAGTTCCTCCAAAATATATTTTTAAAATCCACGTTTATGGACCTGAAAATTCCTCCAAAAAATATGTTTTGAAAATTCACGTTTACGAACCTGAAAGATCCTCCAAAATATATTTTTTGAAAATCCACGTTTATAGACCTGAAAATTTCTCCAAAAAATATCCTCCTCCTTTCTCTAAAAAAAATCCTCCTTTAATTCCAAAATTAAATTCTCCCAAAAAAAGGTCTTTAAAATCCACGTGTGTTTGCCTAAAAATCCATTCAAGATTTTTTTTTATTTAAAATCGACGTTTATAAAGTCCCCAAGTTAATTGACCTATTAGTCTCCACAAAAATATTTTTAAAAATTCCGGTTTATGGGCCTGTGTGACCCTTCAAAAATATGATTTAAAAAATCCACGTTTATGGAGGCGAAAGTCCTTCCAAAGATAGATTTAAACAATCTACGTTTATTGACCTTTAAGTCTGCCCAAAGATTGATGTAAAAAATTTACGTGTTTTGACCTTTAAGTTCGCCTAAAAATATGCTTTAAAAATCCACGTTGATTGACCTAAAAGTTCGCCCAAAAATATATGTTATAAGTATCTGCACAAAAATATTGTTTTCAGAATCCACGTTAATTGACATTAAACTCCGCCTAAAAATATGCTTTAAAATATTTATTGACCTAAAAGTGGTTCCAAAAATGTGTTATGAATATCTCTCATTTATGGAACTAAAAGTCTCCCAAATATCTGCACAAAAATATTTTTTTCAGAATCCACGTTTTAAACTCCGCCTAAAAATATGCTTTAAAATACACGTTTATTGACCTAAAAGTGGTTCCAAAAATATATTAAGAATATCTCACATTTATGGAACTAAAAGTCTCCCAAGTATCTGCACAAAAATGTTTTTTTTTTTCAGAATCCACGTTTTAAACTCCGCCCAAAAATATGCTTTAAAATACACGTTGGTTGACCTAAAAGTTGTTCCAAAAATATATTATGAATATCTCATATTTATGGAACTAAAAGTCTACCAAAAATATATTTGAAAAATTCACGTTTATTATTCCAGACCTCAAAGGCCCAGTTGAAGATGAAGAAGCCTTCTGTCTGCGGTAACGTCTTTTATTTGAAATTTAAACATTTTTCTCTCAAAATATATAACTTAAAACAACTGCCTTATAAATAATACCAACTTACCATCAATTTGCAGCACAAGGCATATCAGGCCCACAGCTATGATCCAATGATATATAATCCACATTTTTTCAAATAACCGGTATTATCTCCAAATGGTAAAGACAATTATAGGGGCTCCTACTTTTTATAGTTGACTATAAATCACCAATTATCACACTCGAACACACACAGAGATACTTTCGAACACTTGTTGCTTGTCCTCAATTCGGAACAGAGTATTTCCTTCACTTTTTTGGAACACCTTTTCAATTACGCTAAGATCTCCTCTTTGAAAACACCTGATGCTTGTTTTAAATTTTCATAATCGAGATAATAATACACGGCAATCACGGTCGACAAGGGGTAACATGACAAGCAACGTTGCAACATGCAGTGGTAAAAAATATACATATATGTTGCAAGTAGCACACACACACACACATACACTTATGAATAATTGCAACCTTTGTTTTATTAATTTTGCTTTTGTTTATTTTTTTTTTTTTTAATTTTTTGTTATAGAAATCCGTTTGATTGCCTTAACATCGATAGTGGCTGCTGAGATGTTGAAATCTCTCTTCTCTCGAAAAAAGGTGGAGAGGGAGACACACTTTCTGCTCTCTGACACTGAGACAAGGCAATGAGATGGCAATGATACGACGTGCGAGTATTAAACGTTTAGTTCGAAGACAAGTTCAAAACAGTTAACGGCATGAATGAATGAATGCAACAGGCTGGCAGTCAGAGTGGCTAGGGAAGGTTGCAGCAGCACCATAACCGAGTGGCAGTATTTTAAGTGAATGGCATTATTTGCAAGTCGACATGGGAAACATATTTTGTAGGGGGCGAGGGGGCAAACTGTGATGATGAACGCTGATAATGATGATGAGGATGGTGTTAAAGAGTTTCTGTTACCAAAAACAAAAAACACCTTGGTAAACGGCTAATGCCAAACAAAAACAACAACACCAATAAAACACTTCAACGTATCTTGGCGTGTTTCACAATTGAGGCAGAAGCACACAGACACTCCACACACTCTCTTTAGCCACTAAATTTATGGCCAAGAAGGCTCGTTCTCTTGCCACTGTTTTTTTTATTTCTTCTTCTTTTTTTGTAGTTGTTGTTATAAATGTTTCACATACACTTAATTTAACATTTGCGTTTTGTAAGCTATTTTTGTTGTTGTTGTTGTTTTTTATTACACTTTTTTATTTCTATTCTAGTTTCAATAGTTGGTGGAGGTTGGGTTGTTGTTGATTTTTACCTAGAAATTTGTTGATTTGAATTTTTCCGGCTTTATGTGGTATTATTTTGGTATCTTCCTCTCCTGCTCTTCTTTTCTATTTTTGTTTTTTTTTTATATCTGATGTTCCACTAAATCAAAATTCTTATTTAGTTCAACACTTAACGCTTTGGCTTAGCCCCGCCATTTAGTTTAGATTTTATTTTCGTTGAAAGATTCGAATCAATTTTATGGGATTTGTTTTGGATTTGAATTCACATAGTTCTGGAACAAGAAAAGGGTTATGTGGTGAGAACATTAAAATTTTGGAATTTTATGATTTAATTTAAAAAGAAGAAGTGAGAAAGTCTGCTTGATATTCTGTAACACTATCAGCGTGGTGGTGGGTGGTGAAATTTTGAATGATATTTAATACGAAACCAATGATATTTGGAAAAACCTCCTTTAGATAAAGCTCTAGCTCTTACAAATCGCTCAATAACCATTTTGTAAGAATTTTTCACTAATAGCCCAATAAAAATGCTGTTCAATTTCCCCTTATTTTTATACCCTCCACCTTGGAAAGGAGGGTATATTAACTTTGTCATTCGGTTTATAATATGTCTAAATATTCGTCGTAGACCCCATAATGTATATATATTCATAATCAGCATAAAATTCTAAGTCGATTTAACGACGTCTGTCCGTCAGACAGACAGACAGACAGACAGACGTCTGTTGAAATCACGATACAGGCCACATTATTTGACATAGAGCGTCAAAATTTAGCAGAATAATTTGTATTGTGTCTAGGACGGTTGGTATTGAAAATTATATATATCGGTCCACGTTTTGGTATAGTCCCCATATAATAGTACCTCTCGATATTCGGTATTTTGATGATTTATGCCACATTTTTTCATGGGTTTGTCTAAAAATTGGTATTTGTTGGTCATAATGGGTTCCAGCTCCGGTGGCGAAACATTGCATGCATGGATCCACGTTTTGGTATAGCCCCCATATAGCGGTACCGCCCGATATTCGGTATTTCGATGATTTTTGCCACATTTTTTCACGGATTTGTCTAAAAATTGGAATTAGTTGGTCATAATAGGTTCTAGCTCCGTTGGCGAAACATTGTATGTATAGGTCCACGTTTTGGTATAGCCGCCATATAGCGGTACTTCCCGATATTCGATATTTTGATGATTTTTGCCACATTTTCCCACGAATATCTCTAAAAATTGGTATTTGTGGGTCATAATTGGCTCTAATGTTTCCATTACCCTAAGGTGGAGGGTATTAAAAGTTCGGCCCGGTCGAACTTAATTTTTTTTTAACATTCCTACCCTTGAAGAAGGAATTTAAAAAAACAATCCCGATTTATTTTAAATCTCTGTCTTTTAGTACTTCTTCGATCCCTTGAAGTATAAATATCCAATAATCCAGAGTTTTTAGCTCATTTGAGCATAAGTTACTACTAGTCCATTCCGGTCGTAAAACTGCCGTATTTCACTTCCTGTGAGCCACAATTACTCTCGTACAATATTATAACGTTTTAACTCTCTGCGAACGCTCATTTTGGTACATTTCCTATAATTTATTACCTTTTGTACGAATTTTAGATAAATCCATCCCTATGTCATGACTAGCAAGTGCGCGCTACTTCGCCAACGAAAAGTTCATCTTAGAAGTTTTAGATTCGTTCCAACAGTTCGTGTTAGGCCTTTTTACTACTAAATTTGTACAATTTGTTCAGTTTGACAATATTTTTTATGAAATCTTCCTAAATCGTACTAAATGTTCAGACCTTCAAATTATTCAAGTTTTTCCTTCCTCGGAGATATTTATATAGGAAAATTTTTACCTATTACACCAAAAAAATCTTCAAAATCTTTAATTTTGAATTTTACCGAGGAGGAACCCATATCCAATTTTTCTGTCCACATATGAGCCCTCTCCAAATGTAAACCCCAGAAACCAACATTGACCTCAATATCAAATTTCAGCTCCATCCTTCACTCAATACGAAATTTATTAACATTTAGCATGCATATTCAAAACAATCTACATCTCTCCATCCTAGAAACCAAGAATGATCCAAAATTAGTAGTATTTAGTGCTTTTTGAACACTTATGGTATGTATTTCCAAGACTACCTCCATATCTCAATTCCAGATACTAACAGAGACCTCAATATCAAAATTCGGAACTCCGGTTCTTTTCCTTCAGTCATTACCGAACTTAGTACCATTTAGTACAATTAAAGTACGCCACATCCAAAACCAGCTCCTTCTCTCAACCACAGACAGCAACAGTAATATCCATAGCAAGTTTCAGCACTTTAGCTGTATTCCTTCACCCAATACAAATATTTCCAAAACCACCTCCATATTTCAATACCAGTTACCGAAAATTTCGGAATACCAGCCCTATCTCTTCGCCCAATAACAAATTTAGTACCATTTAGTACTTTCCGTACAAATATATGACACATTTACAAACAACTGCCAAATCTTAGAAAAAAAAAAAATTGGAGGTCGCATAGAAAAGTTTAAATGGGCTCTATCCATAAAAGGCATCTAAAGGCGTTTCAAGTAATAACCACTGCTTGATGAAGACTTTGATTTTCATATACCCTACACCACCTAGTGTTGAGGGTATCATGTCTTTGTGCATTTGTTTGTAAAATGGAGAAGGAAGCGAAATAGACCCATAGTTACTTTTGAGGATCTACATAGAATCACTTTCTGAGACGATTTATTCATGTCAGTCCGTCCGTTCGTCTGTCCATGTATTTTTGTGAACAAAATGCAGGTCGCATTTACTGTCCGATTGAGATGAAATTTCCCAAACAATATTTGCTGGGACCAAGGGCGAAACCTATTAAAAATGATGAGAATCGGTTCAAATTTCGATATAGCTCCCATATACATATCTTCAACCGAATTTTGGCACATTCGACCGAAATCCATCTAGAAGCAAGTACATCAAATTTCGTGAAAATAGGTTCAGATATAGTTATAGCTCCCATATATATGTGTCATACGATTTGGTGTTTAAGGCCCTCACATGCGTAAGATGCATTCCATAAGAATAATATTTGATACCAGCTAACAGATGCAGCTCAGAAATAAGTGCCTAAACATTTTTCAAGATCGGTTAAGTTTTGGATATTGCTCCCATATATATGTTTACCCTATATCAGGTCTATTGTGCACCAAATGGCTAACACAAGCCCAAATCGACTGAATTTTGGAAATTTCGATGGAATTCAGTCCAGAAGCAAGTACTTCAGATTTAGTGAAAATCGGTTAAGATATATAGCTATAGCTACCATATACATGTTTCATCCGATTTGGTGCTAAAGTCCTCCACATGCGTAATATGCACTCCACAGCTATGATATTTGATGCAACACAAAAATACCTCTGCCAAATTTTATCGAGATCGGTTTAGGTTTTCATATACCTTCGATATGCATCTTCATCCGATTTTACGGTTATTGTCCACCATACATGTAATATCAGCCCAAATTGGATATATTTTTTTTATATTCAACCGATCTTATTGAAATTCGGTTCAGTAGATATCTATTGCTCCAAGAAATATTTTTATACCCTCCACCATCGTATGGAGGGTATATTAAGTTTGTCCTCGAAATATACCTTTTAGACCCAACAAAGTATATAGATTCTTGATCATCATGAAATTCTAAGTCGATTTAGCGATGTCCGTCCGTCAATCCGTCTGGGGAAATCAATCTAACTTCCGAACGAAATGAAGTAAATTGATAAAATTTTACTCAAATGTATATTATGTCTGCAGAACTTTTGGCATTGAAAATGGACCATGTTGGTCCACGTTTTGGTATTAGTCCGATATAACAGTACCTCCCGATATTCAGTATTTTGATGATTTTAGCGACATTATTCACCGGAATTGTTTCAAATTTGGTATTTTAAGGTCGTAACGGATGCTACAGCCTAAATTGTCTGTGCAGGTCCACGTCTTCGTATAGCCCCCATATAGCGGTACCATCCGATACTTGGTATTTTGATGATTTTAGCTACATTATTCACCGATTTTTTTTAAGTTTCACATTTGAATATTGTAATGGCTTATGACAAAAGTTACCTATGCAGGTCCATGTCGTCGTATAGACCCTAATATAACAGCTACCTTCGGTATTTTTAAGATTTTAACAACATTTTTAAAGGAATTTATTGTTTTTGACAATTGCCAAATTCGTTAAAAATAGTGGAAGGTATTCAAAGTTCGGCCTGGCCAAACTTATAGCTTTTTTTACTTGTTTTTATTATTATTAACAAATATATATATATTTATATTTATTTTTTTAAAAAACCTATAAAAATACTTCTAGAGATTATCTAAATTAAATTTCAACTACAAAACAAATAAACAAAAACAAATAAACAAACGTTCAGAAACAAAACAAAGTATTTGAAATCTCAAGTCTTAAGAGGTTTAGGAGAAGGGAGAGAAAAATGGGAAAAAAAGAGACAGGTATTGAGGGGAACAACAAAGGCAAGAATGGTTTCTGATCTGGGAATGATGTCAGAAGTGAATTTTGAAAAAAATAATCGGAAGAAAAAATTATATGAACGACTAAACATCGATTTTAAGAAAAATATGCCAAAAATGAGAAAAAAAAAAAGTAATTTCTGCTATTGGGCGCCATTTTCGCTTAGCAAGTAATGAAATAGGGACCAATGTTATCCCTTTCCTCTTGATTAAAATATTGAGGGCCCGGCTCTTTATATCCATATGAAGATGAATGCCAAAGCCTACTTTAATCTGGAATCTGTCAAAAAGCAAGGAACAATATTTCACAAATTTGTAAATGTTTATTTTAATCAAAAAAGAGATGATTCTATATCCTCAGCTACATGGCTAGATATGATACGGCGGAAATGTGCCTCATCGAAATAACGGTTTTAGACTCTAGGTCTCTTTGGACTAAATCCGTTTAAGGACATTTGGAGTCCGTTTTAGGACATTAGGACATTTGGATCCGTCCGTCTGTCTGTCTGGCTGGAGCGCACGACAACTCTCGAAGCGATTATCCGATGTGGTCCAAACTTGGTATATCGTAAAATTATTATTATCGAGTTCGATGGGCAACAAGGTCGAAATTTTCAAAAAAAAAAAGAATAAATATTACTACACAGAAAGAGAAAGGATAATTCGAATTTGATCCATCTTTGCAAATCCTAATATTTACATCAGTGCTAGGTCAGGTGTGAAAATGGACAATATCGGCCCACTCCATCAAGTACCTCCCCCACAAAGGGTCGAAATTTTGAATAATTATAACTCTTATAAAATGTGATGTAAGGATCCGATTGTCTTAAAATTTCACACATCCCAATATTTTTAAGAGCCCAAGGTCTGCTGTGAAGATGGGATATATCGGTCCACTCCTTCTGCTGCCTCCCTTAACCCTTCAAGGGTTAAAATTTTGAATATCCATAAATCTCATAAAACACGAAATTGACATTCGATTCCATTCAGACTTGGTACATCTCAATATTTCCATCAATACAAGATCAGTAATAAGGAGGGTAGAAATCGGACCTTTACTTCTGGTACCTCCCACTCAAAGGGTCAAAGTTTTGAATAACCGAAACGATTATAAAATCCGGAAAAAGCATCTGACTCTCTTAATTTTTCACACATCCCATTATATCTTCTAACACAAGATCTGCTGTAAGGATGGGATATATCGGTCCACTTCTTCTGGTACCTCCCCTACAAAGGGTAAACATTTTGAATATCCATGAAGTTCATAAAACGCCAAATTAAGATCCGATTCCATTCAGGCTTGGCACTTCTCAAAATTTCCATAAACACAAGATCTCTTATAAAGATGGTAGAGACCGGACCATTTCTTCTTGTACCTCCCACACAAAGGGTCAAAGTTTCGAATAACCGAAACTATTATAAAATCCGAAATAAGCATCTGGCTCCTTTCATATTTCACATACAATATTTTTATAAACTTAAGGTTTGGTAAAAAGATGAGATATATCGGCCAATCCTTCTGGTGGCTCCCCCACAAAGGGTCAAAATTTTGAATATTCAAGAAGCTCGTAAAACACAAAATTAATATCCGATTCATTCAGACTTGGTGCATCTCAACGTTTCTATCGACACAAGATTTGTTATAAAGTTTGTAGAGATCTTTTGAATAACCAAAACGATTATAAAATCCGAAATAAGCATCCGGCTCTTTTCATATTTCACACATCCCATTATTTCTACTAACACAAGATCTGCTTTAAAAATGGGATATATCAGTCCACTTCTTCTGGTACCTTCCTCACAAAGGACCAACATTTTAAATATCCATGGAGCTCATAAAACGCGAAATTAATACCCGATCCCATTCCGACTTTGTACATCTCAATATTCAATCAATACAATACCTCTTATAAATATGGTAGAGATCGGACCGTTTCTTCTGGTACCACCCCCCACAGGGTTCAAGATTTTGAGAAACCAAACGCTCAAGGTAAGCCAAATAAGCAATCAAATCTCTTCAAATTTCACACATACAAACATTTTTGCTAACACAAGATCTGTTGTGAAGATGATATATAACTGCGAACCTCTTCTGATACCTTCTGCAATTTATGATTTCCCATAAATTGGATATAGAAGTTCGATTTTCTTATAATTTTGGTCAGACCAATATTTTTATCTGTATTAGATGAAGCATGAAAATGGAATACTTCGGTCGACAGGCACGGCACATTTTAACATTTTCTTAAAATTATCACATATCTCATGTAAAGTGAAGGAAGTTACCATATATAGTCCGAACATGACCCATCGCAATATTTATGTCACATTTATTTAGGTCCGATAAGGAATGGACAATATTGGCCCATTCTTTCATAACCCACTGCATAGAGGGACAAGGGTTTGAATAATCACAGCAGAAGTCAAAATATTTTTAAATAATCGAATATTGGCTGACGGTATAGATCTGTCGGCAAAATCGACCGATACTTTTTTACTTGTTTTTTTTTTTTTTTAATTTGCCAAATAATTCCTTTCACTTCTCAAACAGAGGTGTCGCTCGACCCAAATTCTTTTGCGATCAAAGCCAATAAATCATGACATCCTTTTTGGAAATGTTATCCGCAAGGAACAAGACCAACACTAATTGGATGTAACCTGGATTTTTCTTCACCACCTCCCACACTTCTTCTTCCTCGATATTTACAACTTACTATCTTGGAATTCTTGCATATTTTCCATTTTCACCAATAAGAAAACAGCAAGCAAGTATGGAATAATGAGACCAACCACCTCCTTGTTAGAAGAGACACACAATGCAGGGATGGAAATAGTACATTGACCATATTTTTTTATTAAGGAAAATATAAAAATGTAGTTTTTTTTTAATTAGCTTCAATTGATAGAAGAGTCTTTTGTGAACTTTCTATAGGATTTGTCTGGAAGGTAGTTATTTTATTGTTCTTAGGTACGATGTCCTAAAGATCATCCACGGATAGAAGACTTCCTATTAATTTTCAGCAGCTAGAACATCATTCTTCTGTCTTCCATAAAAATACTACCTTCCAGAGGTCTTTTGTGGATAAAAGTCCTGCAGAAGATGGCTTTATAAATATAGGACCTTCTATAGGCCTTCCATGTATAGGCCTTCCATGTATAGTTTACAGATCTTCCAGGGAAAGAATAACATCTATAGGTATTCCAAAGTTAAGGAGGTTCCTTACAGAAACTTTACAACTTAAATGCCTTCTATGGGAACTTCTATAGATTAAAGACCTTCTATAAGTCTTCTATGGCCTTCTATAGGGTTTATGGTCTGTTTCTAGGGTTTATGTGGATAGAAGACATTCTATAGGTCTTCTATGAACAAAATACCTTTGATAGATCTTCTACGAATAAAAAGTCAAATTTAGACCGTTTATAGGTAAAAGAGCTTTTCAAAAAGTCCTTTAAGGGTAAAAGACTGCCTATATAGCTTAATAACGTGCTACAGGTTTTCTTTGGATTGTAAGTCATCTATATATCTGAATTGAGGAACATTTATAGGTCATAGATGGATAGAAGATCTTTTTGTGGCCTTCTATGGATGGAAGACTTTATGAATTGAAGATCTTCCATAAGTCTTATATGTGCAGAGAACATTCTGTGAGTCTTCTATGGATGGAAGGATCTTCTATAGCATTTTAGAAATAAGAAGACCATTTATACGCCTTCTATTAATAAAATGCCTAATTTGGCCATACAGATGAAGCCTTAGCCTTGTATAAATGACAAATCTTCCATAATTTTTCTAAAGGTGGATGATATAAGTTCTTTCAGAGAATCCCTATACATATAAGACATTTTACTGGGATTCCATAGATAGAAGACCATTTTTTAAGCCGTATATAAATAAAATATCTCGTATGGACCGTGTGTAAACGTAAGATCTTCAAGGGGACTTTTGTGGGGATAGAAGACTTTCTGCCGTTATTTTTTTTACGGATAGTATTACTTTTTTTCGCTCTTGTGTAGACAGACGGGACCAGATACCAACAGACACCATAATATCAAATTTGAGAATTCCAGCCCTAGTCGTGCACCCATTTCCAAAATTTAGTACCACTTAATAATTTTCGAACACTTATAGTAGATCTTTTCAAAATTACATCAATCTCTTAACCAGAATTTTATTCTTTTTTATCTCTATCCCTTCAATCAAAATCTAATTTAGTACAATTTAGTACTTTTTGTATGAATATAGGTCTCATTTCCAAAACCACCTACATATCTCAATTCCAGATACCAATAGACACCACAATATCAAATTTGAGAATTCCAACTCTATCCTATCGCCCAATACCAAATTTACTACTATTTAGTACTTTTCGTACAAATATAGTACACATTTCCAAGCCTCCGCTTAATCTAAAAGACAAATCACCATCAGTAAACCTAAATGTCAAATTTCCGAATATTATCTCAATCCCTTCACCCAATACCAAATATAGTACCATTTAGTACTTTTCGTACAATTATAGTAAACATTTCCGAAATCACCTTCATCTATCCAGGCTACACATGAACAGCGATCCTAATACCAAATTTTCGATTTCAAGCACTATATTTTCAACCAATAAAAAAATTGTACCATATATAGTACTATTTAGAACATTTCGTACGCCTGTAGTACACATTTCCAATAACCCTCTTTTTATCACAAACCTTCCCCCAACCAGAATCCCAATACAAAATTTCAAATTATCAACTTCTTCCTTTGACTCAAAACCAAATTGTACCAAATTTTAGTACCATTTAGTACGATACACCTCCCAACATCAACTCCATTTCCAATAATTGATCCTCATCACAAATTTCGAGATTTTACCACTAGCCGTTCACAAAATTCCAAATGGTACCAAATTTAGAGCACTTTTGGTACAGGCATTGTTAGAATTTCGAAAAACCTTTAAGTAGTACTTTTCGTACTTTTTTGGTACGTATTTCCAAATCTCGCGCCATGGAAAATAGAACTTCTTCAAAAAATACCTTAAAGGTATAGGGCTACGTTTTTAGGAAATTCGGACTAGAAGTGTACTGAAAGTACCAAAAAGTTGGAAATTTAGTGCATTTTAGTACTTTTAGTACTAGTCCGAATTTCCCAAAAACGGAGCCCTATACCTTTAAGGGATTTTTGAAAAAGTTCTATTTTCCATCCCTGTTCTATGACCTCCTACTACAACAAATTTCCTTGTCTGCTGGTCCTGCATTTATCACAGTCTCTTCCTTTGGCATAATTGTTTTGCACCCCCTCCTACCTCCCTCGAAAAAACCACAACTATTTTTGTAACGCGTTAACTATTTTTAACCTCAACGAAGGAAGGGTGGAGGCACTTGGCCAAAGGCGCCAGACGTAGGGTATGCATTGTTATTTCACCACCGGCACCACCACCACATTCAAAACAAAAACTTGACCGGAAGTCGGAAACATTTAAGAAAAAGTCATTCACCTGCAACCAAGTTTGCAACAACGTTTGTTTTTTTGTTTCTGAGTGGCCTGGGCTGTGATGAGCGGCGAATTGCTTGAACGAAACAAGTGCAGGTTGTTGGTAGTGGCAATGGGGACGGTGACGACGACTCTCGACGGTGGTGGTTGTGGTCAAAGTGCCTGGCCTTTGTTCGGCGGCCAAGTAACTTTTATTTGCTGTTTAGATTTTCAGGTTGTGGGTTGAGGGTAGCAGAGTTGTCTGGCATTCCCTTGTTCCGGCCTCATTTCATATTGTTGCATTTTGGCTTTCTTGTTTTCCATCCCGTCCCCTTCTCCTCCTCCCTTCTCCCCACTGTCCAGACATGCAACGCATCCATTAAGCCGCTAGTTTTCACTTGTTTCTGAAGGAGTTATTGCCATGGAATTATTGTTTAACTAAAATTTGTAGCTTCTTTTTTTCTGGGTTACTTCCAGAGGAGGAGGTGGCGGTGGTTGGCGATTACAGTCCAGTTTTACATTAGCATAGCTGTTATTTCCCTTCAACATTTTTTTCTTGGTTATTGAAATCAAGAGGGGTGGGAGGGGGCAACTTCTTTATGTGTCACTCACATAATTACGGCTTAATGATTAGTTTTCCTTGTCCACATTTCGGGAGGGTTGATTCCTATCGCCAAAGGAAGGCTTTCGGAAAGGGGATTGCACTTTCCAGCAATAGTGTTAGAAATTTATTTTGAGGAACAAATATTGAATTGAAAGGCATGACTGAACTGTGTGGAAGGCAACTGTACTTTTAGGTGTTGACAGATTAAGAGAATGGGAGCTGTGTTGAATACTTATACTACTATACCTATTACTCCTATATAATATATATTCAGAATCTATTACTGCTTATGCAAGGATCTTGGAGAGACTCAAATTTTGTTATTATAGGTCATCTATATATCTGAATTAAGGAACATTTTTAGGTCATAGATGGATTGAAGACCTTTTTGTGGCCTTCTATGGATGGAAGACTTTATCTATGTCTCGCATGAATTGAAGATCTTTCATAAGTCTTATTTGTGCAGAGAACATTCTGTGAGTCTTCTATGGATGGAAGGATCTTCTATAGCACTTTAGAAATAAGAAGACCATTTATACGCCTTCTATTAATAAAATGCCTAATTTGGCCATACAGATGAAGCCTTAGCCTTGTATAAATGACAAATCTTCCATAATTTTTCTAAAGGTGGAGGATATAAGTTCTTTCAGAGGATCCCTATACATATAAGACATTTTACTGGGATTCCATAGATAGAAGACCTTTTTAAGCCGTAAATATATAAAATATCTCGTATGGACCGTGTGTAAATTTAAGATCTTCAAGGGGACTTTTGTGGATAGAAGACCTTCTGCAGTTATTTTTTACGGATAGTATACCTTTTTGGTATTCTGTAGACAGACCTGTCCAGATACCAACAGACCCCTCAATATCAAATTTATGGGGAGGGGGATGGGGAGAGAGAGGAAGGGTGATGGTGAGAGAGAGGAAGGGGGAGGGGATAAGGAGATAGAGGAAGGGGGATGCTGAGAGAGTAGGATCTACTCATATTCATAAGAGAGAACTTTCGTGTTTTCTTTTTATACTATTCACCATACCATATCTTAATTTTAGATACGGAAACGGAGCACTCAATATAAAATTTGTGAATTCCAGTCCTATTCCTTTACCCAATACCAAATTTAGTACCATTTAGTACTTTTCCTACAAATGTAGGACATATTTCCATAACTACCTCCATATCTTAGACACCAACAGTGACATATATAAACTTTCAACTCTATTCCTTTATCCTATATAAAATGTAGTACCATTTAGTACATTTCGAACAATTATAGTATGCATTTTCAAAAAATATACTATTTCGGGATTCCAGGTCTATACATTCGATCTTTACCAAATTTGAGTACATTTAGTACTTTTCGTACAATTAAAGTATACATTTCCAAAACCATCTCCATATCTCAATTAAAGATGCCAACAGAGATCTCCAGATCAAATTTGAGGATTCCAGCCGTATTGCCAAATTTAGTACCATTTAGTACTACTATTCGTACAAATATAGGACACATTTCCCATTCACCGCCAAATCTCCAACCATCAGATACCATCAGTAATCTAAATATCAAATTTCAGCATTTTATCTCTATCCCTTTATCCAATAACAAATATAGTACCATTCAGTACTTTTCGTACAATTATAGTACACATTTCCGAAACCACCTCCATATATCCTGGCTATAAGTGGACAGCGACCCTAATATCAAATTTCAGTTGTGAAGCACTTTTCCTTCACTTAGTACCAAATTGTGCCAAACATCGTACTATTTTGTACATTTGGTACAATTGTAGTACACATTTCCAAAACCACCTCTTTATCACAAACCTACCTACAGGGACCCCAATATAAAATTTCAATATTCCAGCTTCATCCGTTCACTTTAAACTAAAAGATTCCAAATTTAGTACCATTTAGTACAATTCGCACACTTAGTACACATTTCCAAAACCACTTTTATCCTTCGAACTTACTTTCCAATCTTGATTCTCACACCATATTTTTGCTATATCCGTTCCCATAATAACAAATGGTACTTTTTTAGAAGGTTAGTACCATTTTAGAACTTTTCGTAACATTAAAGTTACAATTTCCAAAAATCCTTCGGTACATCTATCCTGCTCTTCATCAGTGACTCTCATTTCCAAGTTCAGAATTTTAGCTCACTCCGTTTGTCCAATACAATTTTTTTTTAATTTTTAGGTCATTTTAGTACTTTTCGTACCCTTATCACAGTTTTTGGCTATATCTGTTCCCATAATACCAAATGGTACCATTTTCGAAGATTAGTACCATTTTAGAAGTTTTTCGTAACATTAAAGTTCCAATTTCCAAAAATCCTTTGGTACATCTATCCTGATCTTTATCAGTGACTCTCATTCCAAATTTCAGAACTCTAGCTCACTCCGTTTGTCCAATACATTTTATTCAAATTTTAGTATATTTAAGTACTTTCGTACCCTTATCACGCGTCTACGCACCAAGACTGACCCTCGGGCCAAATTTCAAGATTCTAGCTTCAGCTGTTTCGTCTGGGCCATGATTCTGGATCAGTCAGTGAAAAAGGTTCCTATGGACCATAAAAAGGGTACTCTAATAAAAGTGGGCCTTTGCGATTTTCCAAATAAAATAGGAATTCTTCTCAGCTTAACGGGGTTTCTTTCCCTCTCTCTCTCTCTTTGGATCCTTCTCTGTAGCCCCCTCCATGGAGTCCTTTTCCCTATGTAAGAGCACCTCTAAAAATCTTTTGAATTGATGTAGGTTTTCCGGTTTTGGGGGAAGTGTTACCTTTTCGGTATAGAAAAGGTTTCTTGGATCCTTTTTCAAAGAAAGCGGGTCTCCTGTGTCGAGAATATCCTCAGTGTATTTCTAAATGGAGTTTAAATTTATTTTTCAATAGAGAAGTGAACACCCAAAGTCCTTTGAGTGTAGATATGAACCTTAGGCTGATTTTATTTTTATTCTTGAAGTTCACTTTTTTAGGTCAATAGAGGGTCTTTGGGCTTGAGAAGGGTTGCTAGGATAGTTTTCTGTAAATGTCTATGAAAAACCCGTATATTTTCCAGATTAGAAACATTTTCTGCTGATCTTTTTTAGACCAGAAAAGAAATCCCCCTCAGGCCTGTTCTATAGAGAAATGGCATAAAGGATCTTATTTTATGTGTATAGGGAAAAATATCTCATTCCATCCGTACAGGACTCCAGGATGGAAAAAGATATTTTTCCCCGCAAACATAAAATCAGATCCTTTAAGCCCTTTCTGTCTAGAATAGGCCAGAAAGGAATTTCTTTTCTGGTCTAGAAAATAAGCAGCTCCACGTCTTCGTATGGCCCCATATAACGGTACCTCCCGATATTCGGTATTTTGATGATTTTAGCGACATTATTTACCGGAATTGTTTCAAATTTGGTATTTGAAGTTCGTAATGAATACTGCATCCTATGACAGAAAACTGTCTGTGTAGGTCCACGTCTTCGTATAGCCCCCATATAATTGTACCTCCCAATATTCGGTATTTTGATGATTTTAACGTCATTACTCATTACCCGGAATTGTTTCAAATTACGTATTTAGAATTCGTAATGGGTTCTACAGTCTGTGACAGAAAATTGTCTATGCAGGTCCAGGTCTTCGTATAGGCCCCATATATCAGTACCTCCCTATATTCGGTATTTTGACGAGTTTAGGTACAATACCCAACGAAATTGTTTGAGATGTCATATTTGAATTTCGTAATGGATGCTACAGCCTGTGACAGAATTTTGTCTATGCTGGTTCAGGTCTTCGCACAGCTCCGATATAACGGTACCTCCCTTTATACGATATTTTGATGATTTTAGCTAAATTATTCACCGTTTATTACAAGTTTTCGGATTTGAATATGGTAATGGCTTATGACAAACAATGCCTATGTAGGTCCACCTCGTATAGACCTCAATAAAACGGCTTTATTCGGTATTTTTAAGATTTAAACAGAATTTGTTAAGGATTTTATTTTTTGAAAATTTCCAAATTCGTTCCAAATGGAGGAGGGTATTCAAAGTTCGGCTCGGACGAACTTACTGCTTTTTAACTTGTTTATAAGAGAACCTGTTAGTCCCCTGTAAAAATATTAAAAGAACCTCTTTTAGTAGATGACCTTGTCTGTCATTTATTCTACAGTAGGCGACCCTTTCAGTTCATCTGCTCTTCAGTAGTTGATTTTGGGTGTCATCTACTCTGCAGTAGACACCTTTTTTTGGTCATTTATACTGCAGTAGACCTACAAAGTTGTTAACTGCAGAGTAGATGATCTCCAGAGTCGTCAACTGTAGACTAGATGACCCTCAGGTTTGTCTACTGTAGATTAGATTACCTTCAGGTTTTTTTTACGGTAGGGTAGATGAATCTAAGGCCATCTATTGTAGAGTAGATGACCCAATGGATCGACTACTGATAAGAAGAGGTATATATTTTATTTAAGTAGGCAACACTGAGGTCATCTACGCTATACCAGGTATTAATCCCTTTTGGAGGGTCATCAACTACAAATCGCCAGTTTCATATTTTAAATCCTCCACCATAGTATGAAGGGTATATTAAGTTTGTCATTCCGTTTGTAACACCTCGAAATATACTTTTTAGACCCCACAAATTATGTATATTCTTGATCAGCATACAATTCTATGTCGATTTAGCGATGTCCGTCCGTCTGTCCATCTGTGGAAATCACTCTAGTCCGAACGAAATGAAGTAGGTTGATAAAATTTTACTCAAATGTGTATTATGTCTGCAGGATTTTTGGTATTGAAAATGGGCCATGTAGGTCCACGTCTTCGTATAGCCCCCATATAACGGTAGGTCCCGATATTCGATATTTTGATGATTTTAGCGACATTATTTACCGGAATTGTCTCAAATGTGGTATTTGAAGTTCGTAATGGATACTACATACTAAGACAGACAAGTTAAAAAGCAGTAAGTTCGGCCGGGCCGAACTTTGAATACCCTCCAACATTTGGAACGAATTTAGAAATTTTCAAAAAATAAAATCCTTAAAAAATTCTGTTAAAATTTTAAAAAATACAGAATATAGCCGTTATATTGGTATCTATGCGACGTGGACCTACATAGGCATTGTTTGCCATTAGCCATTACCATATTCAAATTCGAAACTTGAAATATACGGTGAATTATGTAGCTAAAATCATCAAAATATCGTATATAGGGAGGTACTGTTATGTCGGAGCTGTACGAAGACCTGGACCAACATTGACAATATTCTGTCATGGGCTGTAGCAACCATTACGAACTTCAAATACGACATCTCAAACAATTTCGGTGGGTATTGTACCTAAACTCGTCAAAATACCGAATATAGAGAGGTACTGGAATATGGGGCCTATACGAAGACTTCGACCTGCACAGATAATTTTGTGTCTTGGGCTGTAGTATCCATTTCGAACTTCAAATACCAAATTTGAAACAATTCCGGTGAATAATGTCGCCAAAATCATCGAAATACCGAATATCGGGAGGTACTGGAATATGGGGCCTATACGAAGACGTGGACCTGCACTGACAATTTTGTGTCTTGGGCTGTAGTATCCATTTCGAACTTCAAATATCCAATTTGAAACAATTCCGATGAATAATGTCGCCAAAATCATCGAAATACCGAATATCGGTAGGTACCGTTATATGGGGGCTATATGAAAACGTAGACCTACATGGCCCATTTACGAACTTAACCTGCCTACTAGAAAAATAAACATGTGTGCTATATTTTAGCCTTTAGCCTATCTCAATTCGTTCGAAAGATAGCCTGATTACAACAGATAGACGGACGGACAGACAGACAGTCGGAGGGACGGACGTGGCTAAATCGACTTAGAATTTTATGCTGATCAAGAATATATATACTTTGTTGGGTCTGAAATGAGTATTTCGAGGAATTACAAACGGAATGACAAACTTAATATACCCTCCATAGTACGGTGGAGGGTATAAAAATATGGCATTTGACATTGTTGCAGTTTTTTTATCTCACCCTGTACATAGAAAATGACCCTCTGGAAAGCACCTCTTTCCCATGTAAAATATAATCATCAGGATCGATTCCCATATAAGAGAACTTCTTAACGATCATCCTTTGGGCCCTTTTCTTTATAGAATGGAGATTTTTTCTTTATTTGTGTGGATATGAATCTGAAGGTCTTTTTAATGGTATTAGAGGCTCCTTAGGGCTGTTTTCTTGCTACATGATAGAAAATTTACCGTTCCGTTTTTTATAAGAGGACCTGTTAGTCCTCTGTAAAAATATTAATAGAGCCTCTCTTGGTAGATGACCTTGTCTGTCATCTATTCTACAGTAGGTGACCCTTTCAGTTCATCTTTCAAGGGTCATCTGCAACAAATCGCCAGTTTCTATTTTTTTTTTTTTGTAATCCATTGCTGTTGTCATTAAAAATTCGAGGGCGTTGCAGAATATCTCCAGCACAATTTCACTTCACTTACATATTTTATTTATATTTTTAATAAATTATTTTCGCATTGAAAATTTTCAAATTTTGAGGTTAGGAAATTTAGATTTAATTTCGTACACAATTTTATGAAGAATCTTCCCAAGCCTTTGATTCGTTTCGTATCTTTAAATTTCCTGTGGCTAAGTATCCACCTCGGTATACATTTGAATAATATCACAAGTTATCAAATTCTCCTTAAATTTCCACTTTGCATTTGAAATTATTTTTCAAAATCACTTCCGATTTTTTTTGTAATTTTTTACATTTTCAAAATTTTTTTAATAAATTTTTCCGAGCCAATTTCCTTTATTTTCCCGATCCAAAAATGCATATTCCATTATTTTCCGTTTTCTGATAAATTTCAAACCGTTTTTGTTTTTTTTCTTCACTTCGTTACAAATTTACAAATCAACGTTACCACGAAGCGTTCCAACTGTTAACTGAATTTAATGCCGCAACCGAAAACTTAGCCTGGCTGCCTTGCCTGTCTTGGGGTTTTCAGCCGGGCGTAACGCCACCAAGCAACAGTCCGTCAGTTAGTCAGTCGGTTAGCAAGCCTTTTTTTACGTTTATTTCTCCATTTGCTTTTGTTATTGTAATGGAGTATTTGTTGTACTTCATTGTAGTTGTTGTTGATATGGTGTTTTTGTTGTATGCTCATATATCCGCTCTCGGCTACTCATTCATATGTTTGTTTCTTTTGGCTTTGTTTCATTTTATGCTCTGGTTTTTCATATGTTTCAAACATTCCCCTGAGCCAGAGATAAGGAGGAGGAGGAGGTGGTCGGGCGGTTGGTCGGTCTTCGAATTCTCTCGAAGTGGAGTCGTTACAAACTGTTTATGGTAGCGGTAATTTTTCTTTAAACGGCAGTAAGTTCAACTAGAATTGGTAACAAATTCCTGTGGGAAAAGTTCCGATTTAGGGAGATTATTTTATTTTTATGGGAGGGCCGTTAAATTTTTTTGGTGATTGATTCCAGGAACACTTGGTTTTGAAAGAAATTCTAAGTTTCTAATCGAAATCGCAAGTAGCAATTAAATGATTAATATCTCTCCGAATTAGGGCATTGAGATTTTGAAAGGAATCTTCCGAAGAAATCTACGATTTCTTGGAAATGTTGGTAGAAAATCAATTTTTTGTTAAAAGAAATTCTAAAAATTTTCCAAAAAAAGGCGGAGAGAAATGGTAAAGGGCAAGGGAGAATCTATGGACGGGTTAATAGGTGAGAGAATTATTTTACACGAGTACTTTTAGAGGATCTAATGCTGAGGAACACTATTTAGACCAGTTGGGGGCCAAGAAGTTTAAATAGACCAGTTTAGCAGTCTTTTAGTCGAGTTAAAAGCCAAGAAGTCCTTTTAGACGAGTTGAGGACCACTGTGAAGCCATTCGAGGCAAGTTGGAAGCCGGAGAGACTATATACGATTTCAAGGTCAAGGTGACTTTTAGACAAGTTGAAGCCTAAAAATACTTCCTGGTCTGCAACTCGTCAAAAATAACTAACTCGTCTAGAAAGTCGCTTAAAATAACTCTCAGGGTTCAACTGGTCTAAAATGACTCCATGGCCTGCAACCTGTCTAAATTATGAGTTGCAGGAAATGGAATTATTTTAGACCAGTTGAAGCCTGGGAGTTATTTAAGGTGACTTTTTAGACCAGTTGAAACCAGCTAATTATTTTCGACGAGTTGAGAGATCAGAAAGTATTTAAGGCAAATTGTACGATTTGAGACCATTGAGTCATTTTAGGCGAGTTAGAGGCCAGGGTGACTTTTTAGACAAGTTTAAGCCTAAAAATACTTTCTGATCTGCAACTCGTCAAAAATAACTAACTCGTCTAGAAAGTCGCTTAAAATAACTCCCAGAGTTCAACTGGTCAAAAATGACTCCATGGCCTGCAACCTGTCTAAATTACGAGTTGCAGGCAATGGAGTTATTTTAGACCAGTTGAAGCCTGGAGTTTTTTAAGGTGACTTTTTAGACCAGTTGAAACCAGGGAGTTATTTTGGGCGACTTTTTAGACGAGCTAATTATTTTCGACGAGTTGTAGATCAGGAAGCATTTTAGGTGAATTGTACTCAAGGTGGTTTTTAGACGATTTGAGACCATTGAGTCATTTTAGTCGAGATAGAGGCCAGCGTGACTTTTTAGACGAATTGAATTCCTGTGAGTTCTTATAGAGGAGTTAAATAACAGTCCAGGAAGTCCTTTTAGATGAGTTGAAGCAAGGGCATCATTTTAGGTGATTTAGAGGCCGGAGATTCCTTCTGGGCGAGTTGAAGTCGTTAGGGGTTATTTTGACGAGTTCCAGGCATGTGAGTCTTTGAATTGCTGACAGGTGTGACTTTTTAGACCAATAGGGTGTTATTTTAGACGAGTTGAATCCATGGCGTTATTTAAGGACGGGTAACCTTTTTGGCGATTTGAAGTCATTGAGCCATTTTAGGTGAGTTAGAGACCGTTGAATCTTTAAAACGGACTTTTTAGACGAGTTGAGTTATTTTAGGTGATTCGGGGGCCAGAGAATAATTTTTGAAGAAAGAAAGAAGTCGAAGAGTCATTTTAGGCAAGCTGAAGGCCAGGATTGCTATAAATACGAGTTGAAGCCAGGACATTATTTTCTGTGAATTTTGAGACGAGTTGAATTCCAGGGAGACCAGATACTTTTTTTTGACGAATTGAAACAAAGGCGTCATTTTAAACGATTTTTAGTCGGGAGATTCCTTTTATACGAGTTGAAGTCGTTGAAAGTTTTTAAGTTCAAGGTAATATCGACTTTTTAGACCAGTTAAATACAGGGTCTTATTTTAGACGAGTTAAATCCGAGGCATCATTTATAGCAATTTAGAGGCCAGGGTGTCTTTTGGGCGAGTTGAAGTCGCTGATTCATTTTAGGTGAGTTTTCGTCATTGTAAACGATTTGAAGACCAAGTGGACTTTTTAGACGAGTTGTGTTATTTGAGGCGATTTGGAGGCCAGAGAGTCATTTTAGACGATTTTGAAGACGGGGAGTCATTTTAGGCGAGTTCAAGGTCAGGTAAGCTTTTTGTAAGATTTGAAGCCACGACATTATTTTTCTGTGAAGTTTTAGACGAGTTGAAGCTGTGGAGTTTTTTTTTATTTGAAGACCGGGAATACTTTTTAGACGAGTTGAGGACCATTGAGTCTTTGCAAACAATTTGGAGACTAAGGGGAGTTTTTAGACGAGTTGAGGCCAGGGAGTCTCAATAGACGAGCTGAAGGCCAGGGATTCTCAAGAGGCGATCTAAAGGCTAGGGAGTCTCAAGAGGCGAGCTAAAGGCCAGGGATTCTCAAGAGGCGAGCTCAAGGGCCAGGGCTTCTTTCTATACGACCTGCCGTCTCAGGAGTCTCAAAAGTCTCTCACCTTCTCGCTGAAGGGCCAGAAAATTTTTAAAATGAGCCCAGGGGGTTATTTTAGGCGAGTTGAAGCTACAGTTATGTTAGGCTAAGTGAAGACTCGGAAGAATTTACAGACGAGCTGAAGGCCAGGGAGTCCCGATAGACTTTCTGAAGGACCAACAAGTTTTCATAGAAGAGCTGTGGGTCAGGAAGACTCTGGCTCCTTAGCAAAGCAGGGAGTCCGTCAATAGACGAACTGGCGTCCACGGAGTCCCTATACACGACCTGGCATTCTAGTAGTCTCAAAAGATGTGCTGATGGGCGTTTCAGGAGTCAGAAGGGTCAGGAGAAGACGAGCTGGCATCCAAGTGATCTCACTAGACGAGCTGGCACCAAGCAGCTGGCGTCTCAGGAGTCTCTAGCGTCCAAGAAGTATCAAAAGACCAACTGTCATTCTAGTGGTCTCAAAAGATGCTGGTATTTCAGGAGCCTCAAAAGAGGAGCTGTCACACTTGGAGTCTCATACACTGAGCTGGCGTCTCAGGAGCCTCAAATTGCAAGCGAGACTCTGTAGACGGCCTAAAGTCCAATGAGTCCCCATAGACGAGCTGGCAGCCCAGGAGACTATATATTCGAGCTGGTGACCCAAGTGTCTCTAGAGGTGACTTGGCGCCCAAGGCTAGGCCAGAAGTCTCTAGTGACGAGCTGGCATTCCACAGATGTCTTTATGGACAAGTTGACCTCCCAAGAGTGCCTATAGATGAATCAGCCTTCTTAGAGTCTCAACAGATGAGTTGGCCTCCCAAGAGCCCCTATAGATTAACTGCCATCCAAGGAGTCTCAAAAGTCCAAATAGCGTTCCAGGAGTCTCAATAGACGACCTGGCGTCTCAGGAGTTTCCATGGACGAACTGGGATTCCAGTAGTCTCATAAGATGCACTAACGTTTCAGAAGTCTCAAAAAATGAGGTGGCATCCAAGAGTCTTAATAGACGAGTTGGCAGCTTGGAAATCGGAAAAGAGGACCTGATGTCCCAGGAATCTTTATAGACAAGCTGGCGTCCCATGAGTATCTGAGAACGAGCCGGCAGGCCAGAAGACCCTATAGAAGAGCTGGTGTCCCAAGAGTCTCTGTTAGTGACTTGGCTCCCGAGACTAGGCCAGAAGTCTCTAGATACGAGCTGGCATTCCAGTTGTCTCTAAAAAGAAGTTAGCAAGAGTCTACACAGATGTCTTTAAGGACAAATTGACCTCCCAAGAGTGCCTATAGATGAACCAGCGTCCTCAGAGTCTCAACAGATGAGTTGACCTTTCACAAGCCCCTATAGATTAGCTGGCGTCCAAGTAGTCTCAAAAGACCAAATAGAGTTCCAGAAGTCTCAATAGACGTTCCTGAAGTTTCCATGGACGAACTGGTTTTCCAGTAGTCTCAAAAACACACTAACGTTTCAGAAGTCTCAATAGACGAGCTGGCAACCTGGGAGTCTCAACAGACGAGCTGGCAGCCTGGAAATCGGAAAAGACGACCTGACGTCCCAGGAATCTTTATAGACGAGCTGGCGAGAAGTAGCATTCCAAGAGTCTCCACAGATGTCTTTATGGACAAGTTGACCTCCCAAGAGTGCCTGTAGATGAACCAGCGTCCTTAGAGTCTCTACCGATGAGTTGGCCTCACCAGAGGCCCTATAGATTAGCTGGTGTCAAAGGAGTCGCAAAAGACCAAATAGCGTTCCAGAAGTCGCAATAGACGTTCCAGCAGTTTCCATGGACGTACTGGTATTCCAGTAGTCTCAAAAGACACACTGACGTTTCAGAAGTCTCAATAGACGAGCTGGCAACCTAGGAGTCTCAATAGACGAGCTGGCAGCCTGGAAATCGGAAAATACGAGCTGGCATCCCAGGAGACTTTATAGACGAGCTGGCGTCCCAAGAGTCTTTGTTAGTGAATTGGCTCCCGAGGCTAGGCAAAGGTCTCTGGTGACGAGCTGGCTGACGTCAAGAGTCTCTTAAGGAATCTTTATGGACGAGCTGACGTCCCTTGAGACCCTATAGATGTGCTAGAGTCCTTTGAAGTTCAACAGATGACCTGCCTGGACAGGAGTCTCTGTAGAGGAACTGGTGAAGTCTTTCGAGGATTCTCAATAGACGAGCTGAAGGCCAGGGAGTCTCAATAGACGAGCTAAAGGCTAGGGAGCCTCAAAATGGGAACTAAAGGCCAGGGAGTCTCAAGACGCGAGCTGTCATCTTAGGAGTCTCAAAAGTCTCTCACCTTCTCGCTGAAGGGCCAGAAAGGTTTGAAGGATAATCTGAAGGCCAGAGAGTCTCTTTAGCCTCCAAGAGAAATTTTCGCTACTTATTTATCCACCTGTCATCGGTTACATATATTCCACTCCATGTTGCTTACCTCCTCCATCGTCTGATAATGGAGCCATGTGTTTCCACATCGCTCGTCAAGCGTTTCAATTAAAGTTATTTCTATTTTTTCTTTCGATATTCCTTCCAACTTCAAAATTAAACCCCCCAGTTGAAAGTGGTAGCTGATGAAGAAGACGATAGCGGAGGAAGACAACAATGTCGATACTCAAAGACAACAAAACACAACATTGCATTTTGGTTCTTCATTATGGCCAAGTTAGTACGAGACTTCATGTTACTCACGCTCATTTGTTGATGGTGGTTGGCAGGGCAAGGGTAGGTTAGTAATTTAAAACTAAAATGCGCGCACGCGCCTCAGCTCAAAATTTGTTAAATGAGAGTCAACTGGTGGTCGTTCCATCCATCCATCCATCCATCCATCCGTCGCTCGGTAATTGTTGTCGGAAAGTACATCGCTATGGTTTCTCGCCAGGTTTTGTTGCAAAGTTTTGGCTGATGGCTGTTGGTGTGTGTCTTCTTTCAACGCTTCGCATTTGAATTTGTTGGAGTTGTATTTTTTTTTGCTTTGTTTTGAATGGTTTTCTATTTTGAACTCTTCTTTGTTTTTAGCCATTTTCCGTTCTTTTGTTTTGTTTTTATTTATTTGTCCGCTAAACAGTGTCAAAGGTGGGGTGAAGTTTTTTTTTGTCTTTGTTGTTGTTGTCAGCTACTGAATGCAAAAAACAAAGGAGACCAGAGGTGAAATATGAAATGGGGATATCTATATAGGCAGATGAAAGTTGTAGTAGGGTGGATTGCAAAGGAGGATGGGGTGTTAATAAATGGTATAATAAAGATAGGGAAGACTGAAGGCCAGGGAGTGTCAGTAGACGAGCTAAAGGCCAAAGAGTCTCAATAGACGAGCTGAAGGCCAGGGAGTATCAGTAGAAGAGCTGGAGGACAGGGAGTCACCATAGAGAAGCTGGTGGACCAGGGAGTCTCTATAGACGAGCTGGTGGGGCCAGGGAGTCTCCATAGACGAGCTGGTGGGCCAGGGAGTCTCTAGAGACGAGCTGAAGGGCCAGGGAGTCTTTAGAGACGAGCTGATGGGCCAGGGAGTCTCTAGAGAGGAGCTGAAGGGCCAGGGAGTCCCTAGAGAGGAGCTGAAGGGCCAGGGAGTCTCCAGAGAGGAGCTGAAGGGCCAGGGAGTCTCTAGAGAGGAGCTGGTGGGCCAGGGAGTCTCTAAAGACGAGCTGAAGGGCCGGGGAGTCTCTAGAGACGAGCAGGCGGGCCAGCTGGTCTCTATAGACGAGCAGGCGGGCCAGCTAGTCTCTATAGACGAGCTGGTGGCCCAGCAAGTCTCTATAGACGAGCTGGTGGCCCAGCAAGTCTCTATAGACGAGCTGGTGGCCCAGCAAGTCTCTATAGACGAGCTGGTTGCCCAGCAAGTCTCTATAGACGAGCTGGTGGCCCAGCAAGTCTCTACAGACGAGCTGGTGGCCCAGCAAGTCTCTACAGACGAGCTGGTGGACCAGCAAGTCTCTACAGACGAGATGGAGCTGGTGGACCAGCAAGTCTCTATAGGCGAGCTGGAGCTGGTGGACCAGCAAGTCTCTATAGGCGAGCTGGAGCTGGTGGACCAGCAAGTCTCTATAGGCGAGCTGGAGCTGGTGGACCAGCAAGTCTCTATAGGCGAGCTGGAGCTAGTGGACCAGCAAGTCTCTATAGGCGAGCTGGAGCTGGTGGACCAGCAAGTCTCTATAGGCGAGCTGGAGCTGGTGGAGCAGGGAGTCTCTTAAGACGAGCTGGTGGGCCAGGAAGTCTCTATAGGCGAGCTGGAGCTGGTGGAGCAGGGAGTCTCTTAAGACGAGCTGGTGGGCCAGGAAGTCTCTTTAGATGAGCTGAAGGGCCAGGGAGTCTCTTTAGACGAGCTGGTGGCCCAGAAAGTCGCATAGATGAACTGGTGGCCCAGCAAGTCGCATAGATGAACGAGCTAAAGGCCCTAGGGTAAAAGTACAATTTTATGTTTGATAGAGGACAATATTATTTTGAGGTACAAGAACTTGGAAAAAAATTCCAAAAATTCTCATCCACCCTAATAATCCGAAATAAATAATTTGCTTTCTCCAAAGAGATGAAATTCAATCCATTTACCCATTCATCGCCGACCAGCCAGACGAATTGTAAACAAAGTCAAAACTTTGAACTTTACCCCCTTTTTTTGGTTGGAGTTTTGAAGGGCAAGTCATGTTGATAGTTTTGATTTCTGTTTACACCTTTTGTCATTTCTCCCTTGGCAACGCTGCCAATTCAAACAAAGCCGGGGCTCCAACAGAAAAAACCGCTTCACATCAATAACATTTTTGGTCTGGATGCATTTCCTTTCCGGTATTTCGGTTTTTGGCGCGTCACAATTTTTATGAGACATAATTTCACTTTTTTTCGTTTCTCTTTTGACTAAATAAAACAAAGGGGTATCAGCGAAGTGAAGGTGTGGTGCTGGTGGAGAGGATGGGTTTTCATTTTATTCTGCATGTGTGTTCTACATGAGTAAATATTTATCATAACAAATGTATTCATTTTAGGCGGTAAGTACGTAAATGACTATGTAGGGGCAAGGGAGTCACAATAGAAGAGTTGGAGGCCAGGGATTTTCTATAGACGAAATCAAGAGCCAGGAATACTATGTATGCCCACTTAAGGCCAGGAAGTCTTTATAGATCATCCGAAATCTAAGAAATTTCTATATGAATTCAAATTCTAATAATTCTAGAGGTAAAGCTCGTCTATGAATGACTTTCCGCCATTCAGCTCTTCCATGGAAACTCATTGGCCCAATAGCTCATCTCTGGAGACCCACTGACCCTCCTGGCGCCACAGCTTTTCGTTAAAGACTTTTTCCCTTTCAGTTCGTCTATAAAGATCCTGTGACCGTTTAGTTCGTCTATAGAGACTCCGCTGGCCCTCCAGCTCGTCTATGGAGACTCCGCTGGCCCTCCAGCTTGTCTATAGAGACTCTGCTGGCCCTCCAGCTCGTCTATAGAGACTCTGCTGGCCCTCCAGCTCGCCTATAGAGACTCTGCTGGCCCTCCAGCTCGTCTATAGAGACTCTGCTGGCCCTCCAGCTCGTCTATAGAGACTCTGCTGGCCCTCCAGCTCGTCTATAGAGACTCTGCTGGCCCTCCAGCTCGTCTATAGAGACTCTGCTGGCCCTCCAGCTCGTCTATAGAGACTCCCTGGCCCACCAGCTCGTCTATAAAGACTCTCCGGCATTCAGCTCTTCCATGGAGACTCACAGACCTTTCTGGCCCCACAGCTCTTCTTTAAAGACATCCTGCCTTTCAGCTCGTCTATAAACACCCTACAGCGTTTTAGATCGTCTCTATGATCTCACTGACCTTCAAGTTGGTCTTCAAGTCTTCTGAGTTGAAGGCTGGTCTATACAGACTTTCTGGTGTCCAACCCATCTACATATACTCCCTCATTGAATTTTTTACATTAATTGTACACTTATTTTTTTTTTTTTTTTGGAAAAACATCCAAAAACCTCCCTTACCAACTCAAAATAATTTTCAGCGCTTGTGTTGACGTTTTTTATCTTTGAACATTCAGTTAATGGTTTTGTAAATTGTACAATAAATCGCATGTACCAACCAATTAGCCGAGACAGTTACCATTTTCTTACTTTACCCTGTGGTTGATGCATTTTGTTTTTCCTTATGCTGTTTCCTGTTCCCTGCTGTAATGTACAGTTGATTGACGAAGTCTTTTTGTACAGTACCCATGTTTGCTAAAATGTACTGTAATTCGATGTGGCGTTTGTCTTTACTAATATGGTTAGTGTCTGAACTGCTGTAATGTTTGGTCTAATTGGATTGTGGAGTAGATAAATGTTTATACGGCGAAATAATGTTCGCAATTCGCTTAGCTGAAAGGAAACATTTTGGATATGACGGAATTGATAAAATTATATATTTTATGGAAAATTTAAATCAGTGATCCAAAAATTGTTTTTGAGATGAATAAATTTTAATTTTGCAATAATATTTTCCACGGGACTCTCTTGGCTATAAATATGGTTGTTAGAAATGAATAACAACATAAATACATATGTATGTATATTATTATATATATTAACGTCGTTGAAAAGGAAAAAATATTTAAAATTGCCAAACGTCCTTGGAGGAGATCAGAAAACTTAACTTAAAAAAATGTTCTTAGAGGAGGTTAAAAAACGCTTTAAAAGTATACTAATCCTACAAAAGCCATAATATTGGCTATAATCGGGTATTATACAAAGAGCTTGATTTTAAGGGTCTACCGACGTCATAATCCCTGATTTTTCAAAGAACATTTTTCTGAGTTAAACCACGATGGTTCTGTTTACGACTTTCCAACCTTAAAAAATAAAAAAAAAAACTTAAAGGAGGTCAGAATTTTTTTCTGAAAAAAATATTTGAAAAAATCTTCAAAACAAAAAAAAAGCCATCAATCATCATCAAACACATAAATCATAAACATATGATCTTCGCCTTAACAAAATAAAAGAAAATTATTTGAAGAGGTTTTGAAATTTTTGGGTAGAGAAAAAAATTTGAAAAATTTGAAAGTTTTAAAAAAAATCCTCTAACAAGGACGAGGAATTTCTTAAAGATGCAAGAGATTTAATGTTTCCTTTAAAACATTCAAGTTCTTGGAGGATGTATAAAATATTCCTAAAAAAATCCCTCGTCTTTAGAACATATTTTTTAATATCAAGTTGATTGGAAGAAGTGTGAAAATTTTTTTCTTAAATATTCTAATTTTTTAAGAAGGCTTAAAAATTTATATATCATTGAAGGATGCTTTAAAAATATACTACAAATATTCACGTTCTTGGTGGAGACTAAAAAACTCTTTAAACGCCCTTAAAATCTCTTTACAAAATATCTACGATTGAAGAACTCTGTATACAATTGTCCTTGTAAGCGATTTGAAAATATCTTTTAAAAAATATGCATACCTTTGGAGGAGATTAAAAAAAATTCATAAAAAATTCCATGTCCCAGGACGACGTTAAAAATTGCTTTAAAAGTAAGTCTTTGAAGATGGGTTATTTTCTTTTTAATTTGTACGAATAGAAAAATAGAATAGCTAGAAAAAAATTAATGCATCCAAATCCTTGTAGTAATGCTTTAAAAATATCCTCATCTTTTAGGAGACTTATCCTTCGGACATCTATTAAAAAAAATCTACATCCTTCAAAGTAATTTTTCATAAAATCTACGTCTTTGGATGCGTTTTCAAATTTCTTAAATTAAATGTAAATGTCCTTAAAGGAAAGTTAAGAATTTTTTAGAAATATACAGACAATTAAAAAATCCGCGTTTTTAAAAATGACTAAAAATAATCTTTAAAAATGTGAAAATCTTGTAGGAGTAAAACACAATTCTTTAAAACATCTACATCCTTGAAGATGTCAAGAAAAAATGTTTTTTTTGTATCCATGTCCTTAGAGAAGAATATAAAAAAAATAAAATGTCTCACTCTTTAGAGCAGGTTCAAAAATTCTTAAAAAATATTCAAGTCATCTGCATCTTTCCGGGAAAAAACAGGTCCTTGTAGGAGTACAGATTAGTGCTTAAAAATTATTTTAACATATCTATTTCCATGAGACTTTTTTTTATAAATAACTACCTATGAGGACGGATCATAAAAATCCTTGCAAATATCCACTTCCTGCAAAGAAACTTGAGAACATTTTTAAAAATATCCACGTCATAGGAAGAAGGAGACTTAAAAATCCTTATCTTTAGAGGAGAATTGAATTTTTTTTAATATCCATGTCCTTGGAGAAGAATATAAAAAGAATATTAAGCATCCCTTTCTTTAGAGGAGGGATTGAAAAATATTCAAATCATCTACATCTTTCCTTGATTAGTTAAAAAAAATTTAAATCTCTATATTCTTGAGACTTTTTTTATAAATATATATCCAGGACGTGTCTTGAAAATATTTGAAAATATTCACTTCGTCACGTAAACCCTTGAAACCCTTTTTAAAAATATTTACTTCATTCGAAAAAGGAGACTTACACGTCACGTCGTACACGTAAAGAGAAGAATTGAAAAATTCTTCTAAAAAAATTCTATCCTCATCGTTCGAGAAGGCTTCGAAAATTCTCTCGAAGTCCTTAGAAGATCCTTTTAAGTGTGTTAAAAATATCCGATCGTTTGAAAACGACTTGAAATTTCTTGAAAAAAAATTAATTTTTAATATCCTTATTAAATTATTTAAAAATATTCTCGTCTTGGTAGAAGACTTGAATCTGAAAGAAAAAAATTTTAAAAATATCCAAGTTCCTACAAAACCAATTAAAAAAATTTTTCAAAAAAAATCTCTAAAAATGTAAAATGTTATTATAAATATACAATATGAATATATATATAATATTGAGAGGGATTGAAAAATATTCAAGTCATCTACATCTTTCCATGAAAATGTAAGTCCTTGATTAGTTAAAAAAAAATTAAATGTCTATATCCTTGAGATTTTTTTATAAATATATATCTAGGACGTGTCTTGAAAATATTTGAAAATATTCACTTCGTCGAAAGAGACTTGAAACCCTTTTTAAAAATATTCCCTTCATTGGAAGAAGGAGACTTACACGTCATACACGTATTGAGAAGAATTGAAAAATTCTTTAAAAATATCCTCATCGTTCGAGAAGGCTTCGAAAATTCTCTCGAAGTCCTCGAAGAAGATCCTTTTAAGTTTGTTAAAAATATCCAATCGTTTGAAAACGGCTTGAAATTTCTTGAAAAAAAAATAATTTTTAATATCCTTATTAAATTATTAAAAAAAATCTTTAAAAATATTCTCGTCTTTGTAGTAGACTTGAATCTGAAAGAAAAAAAATCTTAAAAATATCCAAGTTCTTAAAAAACAATTAAAAAATTCTTCAAAAAAATCTCTTAAAATGTAAAATGTTATAAATATACAATATGAATATATATATAATATTGAGAGGGATTGAAAAATATTCAAGCCATCTACATCTTTCCATGAAAATTCAAGTCCTTGACTAGTTAAAAAAAATTTAAATGTCTATATCTATGAGATTTTTTTTTTTAAATATATATCTAGGACGTGTCTTGAAAATATTCTCTTCGTCGAAAGAGACTTGAAATCCTTTTTAAAAATATTCCCTTCATTGGAAGATGGAGACTTACACGTCATACACGTATTGAGAAGAATTCTTTAAAAATATCCTCAGCGTTCGAGAAGGCTTCGAAAATTCTCTCAAAGTCCTTAGAAGATCCTTTTGTGTGTTAAAAATATCCAATCGTTTGAAAACGGCTTGAAAATTCTTGAAAAAAATTAAGTTTTAATATCCTTAAGAAATTATTCAAAAATTCTTTAAAAATATTCTCGGCTTGGGAGAAGACTTGAAAATGAAAGAAAAAAATCTTATAAATATCCAAGTTCTTAAAAAAACAATTTAAAAAATCAAAAAAAAAAAAATTAAAAATGTAAAATGTTATTATTAATATACAATATGAATATATATATAATATTGAGAGGGATTGAAAAATATTCAAGTCAACTACATCTTTCCATGAAAATTCAAGTCCTTGATTAGTTAAAAAAAATTTAAATGCCTATATCCTTGAGATTTTTTTTAATAAATATATATCTAGGACGTGTCTTGAAAATATTCACTTCGTCAAAAGAGACTTGAAACCTCTTTTTAAAAATATTCACTTCATTGGAAAAAGGAGACTTACACGTCATACACGTATAGAGAAGAATCGAAAAATTCTCTAAAAGTATCCTCATCGTTCGAGAAGGCTTCGAATATTCTCTCAAAGTCCTTAGAAGATCCTTTTAAGTGTGTTAAAAATATCCGATCGTTTGAAAACGGCTTGAAATTTCTTGAAAAAAAAAATAATTTTTAATATCCTTATTAAATTATTAAAAAAATCTTTAAAAATATTCTCGTCTTTGTAGTAGACTTGAATCTGAAAGAAAAAAATCTTAAAAATATCCAAGTTCTTAAAAAACAATTAAAAAAAATCTTCAAAAAAAATCTCTAAAAATGTAAAATGTTATAAATATACAATATGAATATGTATATAATATTGAGAGGGATTGAAAAATATTCAAGTCATCTACATCTTTCCATGAAAATTCAAGTCCTTGATTAGTTAAAAAAATTTAAATGTCTATATCCTTGAGATTTTTTTATAAATATATATCTAGGACATATCTTAAAAATATTTGAAAATATTCACTTCGTCCAAAGAGACTTGAAACCCATTTTAAAAATATTCCCTTCATTGGAAGAAGGAGACTTACCCGTTATACACGTATTGAGAAGAATTGAAAAATTCTTTAAAAATATCCTCATCGTTCGAGAAGGCTTCGAATATTCTCTCAAAGTCCTTAGAAGATCCTTTTAAGTGTGTTAAAAATATCCAATCGTTTGAAAACGGCTTGAAATTTCTTGAAAAAAAATGTTAGTTTTAATATCCTTATTAAATTATTTAAAAATTCTTTAAAAATATTCTCGGCTTGGTAGAAGACTTGAAAATGAAAGAAAAAAAAACTTAAGAAAAAATTCTTCTGAATCTGAAAGAAAAAATCTTAAAAATATCCAAGTTCTTAAAAAAGAATTAAAAAAATTCAAAAAAAAAAAATCTCTAAAAATGCCAAATATTATTATAAATATGCAATATGAATATATATAAATATTCACATCATCTTTAACTATTTTGTGATAGTTTTTTCTTTTTTATATATCCACCTACGTCTTTATAGGAGTATTGTTAATATATTTAAAAATATTCAAATCCTTTGAGCGGCTGTCTTAAAAAAAAATTCTAAAAATCTTCACATCCATTGAAAATATATTCTGAAATATCACTTTCTTACAGGAGGATTGCATATTCACAAAAAAAAATATTCATGTCCTTGGAGAACTCATACAATTTTTTAGGAACATCCACAAGTACCTTTCAAGATATTAATTGTGGATTTTCCCACGGATTTTCCAAAGCTAAAATTGCGAATTTGAAAAAAAAATATTTCAGTAGATTTAAAAAAAATATATATGTATTTTGAAAACCAATTTAGTGGCTATTATTTTCTTCACAGAGCTTCGCGAATTTTTGAGGAATATTGAGAAGTTCGAAAAATGATATTTTAAATATTTTGAAAATATTATTTTCAGGCCTTCAGTTTTTAAGGAAAATTGTGTGTGGACTTATCAAAACTATAATCATGGATTTCTGCTTAATATGCATAATCTCTTGACATACGCCAAGCCTATATTTTACCCCAGTTCTCTCATATATAACTCATATGCTTAACCATGGCACCCATATTTTACCCAAAAAAAAAAAACAGATTTTCCATTTTCCTCTTCTCAGTCATGCAATCATTCATAATTCTCTAATCCGCAGTATTTTCTCGTTTCGGTCAAATAAAAATGAATAACAATAACCTCGCATCTAAGTACATAGGCCCATTAATACATGCACACATACATACAACATATCCCCCTATACATACATCCATACATATGGACACCAACTTTTTTCGTCCCAAATAACCACTTTCCGCAGCGAAAAGGAAAAATAACCCACGACACCCAAAAAAAAAAAACCTAATTTATTTTTATACATATTTTCCATCAAAAATAGTCACCCACCCTCAGCGATAGTATTTTCGCACCCTCACTTAACGTAGTTTTTGGCTGATGGACCCTCATTACCCACCATCCATCCACCCTCCGTTATTGTTTTCCATTACTGCGACGGCTAAACAAATGGAAAAACAACTGCAGAAAAAATAATGGCAAAAAATGGAACTCTAACGCAAAAAGAAAGAACTATGTGCGTATGTATGTATGTCAGCTGGGTAAGGGTGGGGTGGTGGTGGTGGTGAGACAAAGGGAAGGAGTGAATTGAAAAAAATCGAGAGAAAATAAATTCCAAACTCCGTCACATAGAGGCCGAGTATCCCACGCACAAACACATATTTCGCACTTGAAGTTGCAAAAAACCACCATAACGGAATATAAGTACGTCGGTGTGTGAGTGTGGCGGTGGGGTGGTTTTTCCCAACATGTGTATGTGTGTTGATATAGTTCTTCAAATAAACAGCATTGTGTTTTTTTTTCTCTTTGCTTTCTTTTTATTTACGCTTTTTTCCGAACATTATTTGTGATCAACCCCAACCCCTCATCCTCCTCCCCTTCTTGACTTCTTTGTGGGTGGATGGTGGTTATTCAACGAAACGGTCTTAGATTTAAGTGACAGACTAAGTGAATGTTACTTAGCCAAACATGTGCTAACACCATCCTCTCATATTTTTTGAGGATTTTTAGAAAAAGTCTAACCTCCTTTCAAAACTGTCAATGATTTTGGTCGATTTCCCCCTGGTCGATTTTCCCTCAAAAATATGTTAGGAAAAAAGAAGTTGTAAAGGATATTCTTTGAAGGGAAGTCTTTTTTGTTGTTGTTGGCTGAAGTAAAGCAATGGGTATTGATTGGAGAGGTTGTTTTCTGACAGTAATCGACGATTACAGTAAAAAAATAAATTCGGAATTTTTCAAAAAAAAAAAACAAAAAAATTTAAAAATCTTCCAGGGCTACAATCCGAGGTGTTTCAGAGTCTTCGAAAGCTATAGCCGTGAAATTCTTAAAAAAATCTAAAAGTGGAAAAGATTCTTAAAAAATCCTGAGAATTCTTAATTTTTTAAAATTCACGTCCTCAGAGGGACCTTAACATTCTTTAAAAATACCTAAACCTCGACAGGAGAATGGTATACTTCTTTAAAAATATTCACGTCCATTAAGGAGACGTAAAAAAAATATTCACAAATAGCCACGTCCATGGAGGAGTATTTTTTTATATATAAAAAAAAAAAAACAAGTAAAAAAGCTGTAAGTTCGGCCGGGCCGAACTTGGAATACCCTCCACCATTTGGTAAAAATTTGGCAATTTTCAAAAAAATAAAATCTATTAAAAATTAAAAATACCGAAAAATTTAAAAAAAATGTAGCCGTATATTAGGGTCTATAAGACGGCAACTTTTGTCACAAGCTCTCAAATGCGAAACTTGAAAAAAACTGTTTATAATGTAGCTAAAATCATCAAAATACCGAATATAGGGAGGTACCAAGGGGGTTATAGAAGGTGGACCTGCGCAGAGAATTTTCTGCCATAGGCTGTAGTATCCATTACGAACTTCAAATGCGAAATTTGAAACAATTCCGGTAAATAATGTCGCTAAAATCATTAAAATACCGAATATCGGGGGGTACCATTATATGGGGGCTATACGAAGACGTGAACCTACATGGCCCATTTTCAATACCAAAAGTCCTGCAGACATAATACACATTTGAGTAAAAATTTATCAACCTACTTCATTTCGTTCGGAAGCTAGAGTGATTTCCACAGACGGATGGACGGATAGACGGACAGACTTTGTGGGGTCTAAAAAAAAACAAGTACGTAATTTGTAGGACTCATAAAAAGTTGAAAGAATTGTAGGAATTTTTGAAAACAGCCATGCCTTTAGAGGACGCTCTATAAGAATTAAAAAAATATATATCCACGTCCTTAGAAACCTTGAAAATTCTTTAATGAATCCTAAGAGGAGGATCTCTGGGGAAAGTTGAAGAAACACGTTTTGAAAATAACCTGGTTTCTGAAAGATGCTTGAAATTGTCAACTATGAGGATGATCTCTGAGAAAGATATTTTTTTTTTTTTGAAAATAACTTGGTTTCTAAAGGATTGTCGACTTCATGAAAAATATCCTCGTTCTTTGAGATGGCTAGTTAAAATTCTTTAAAATATGCAATACATACATGTCCCTGGAAGAGACACAAAAAATTTTAAACATTTCCAGATATTGTGGGAGATTAAAAAATTGATTTTAAAACATCCATTTTCTTGAAGGATACATAAACAATTTTTCAATGAAACCCACATCCTTAAAGGATTCGTGGGAAATTTGTAATAAAATATCCATATCCTTAGAGAAGTCAAAAACAAATCTTTAAAAATATTCACATTCACGGAGGAGAACTTAAAACTTATTTGCTAATATTTACGTCCTTGGAGGTGTTTTAATTCATTTTTTAAAAACCCAAGTCTTTGCAGGAGTCCTGAAAAATTATTAAAAATATCTATGAAGGAGTTAAAAAAAATTCTTTAAAAATATCGACGTTCTTGCAGAAGTCTTTAAAAATATGTACTCCATTTGTGGTTTTAGTTATGTTGTTTCATAGATTTTTTTTTACAAAATATTCATGTCCTTGAAGGAGATTAAAAAATATTTTTTTTAAATATCCAAACCCCTGGAAGGAGTCTTGAAAAATTTATTAAAAATATCCACGTTCCAAATATCCACAGCCAATATCTACAGTTCCTTACAAAATTCTGAAAAAAATATCCACGTCCTTGCAGATGTCCTGAAAATTGCACATCCTTGAAGGATTCTTTAAAAAAAATCTTTTAAAGTACCCATGTCGTTGGAGGATATTTAAAAAAATCTTCAAAAATATCGTCATCCTTGGAGATGAAAAAATATTTTGAAGGAGATATAAAAATAATTTGTCGAATGAGATTTAAAAAAAAATTATGTTAATATGTCCTTTGAGGAAGTTTTAAAATCCTTTGAGGAAATTTGTTAATATATTGGTGGTTGTGCGGGAAAATTATTTTTAATTATTCACATCCTTCGAATGGACTTATCAAAAACAAAAATTAACAAAAATATACCCGTCACTGAACTTTCTTTTCAAATATCCAATGTATCGACTACTTTATATGAGATATGTGACATATTTGAAGAAGGCAAAAAAAAGTCTTACAAGAATATCCTCGTTCTTGGAGCAGTCCTGAAAAATTAATTTAAAAATATCCACGTTCGATTTTCTTGTAATTTGGCCCATAGCAAAATTTTATCTGTATTAGATGAAATAGGTAAATGGAATACTTCGATCCGATATATATGTTATCTCTCGTATTTTTTCCAAAAATTTGCACATATCTGAAATTAAGTATAGGAAGTAGTCGATATAATCCAAATCTGGCATGTTGTAATATTTATATCAGTCTTAGGTCAAGTACGAATTGGTCAATATTGGCCAACAGCTACGGAAGGGTCAACATTTTGAATAATCTCAACTCAAGGCTGGAGGTATACAATTGTCGGCCTAACCGACTGACACTATATTATTTTTTTTTTTTTTAATATTCACGTTTTATACAGAAATCTTAAAAAATCTTAAACAATATTCACATCTTTGGTGAGTCTTAAAAAAATCAATAAATATATATATCTCCTCTGAGGGTTGTTGAAAAAATATTTGATTATATCCATATCCTTGGAGGCTGATAGAAAAAATTAAACTTCCTTGCAAATGTCATTAAAAAAATTGTTTAAAAATATCCTCGACGTTGAAGTAAACTTAAATAAATAAAATGTTTGAAGAGGACTTAAAATTATCCACGTTCTGGCAGTAGTCCTGAATTTTATTTAAACATTCAACTCCGTGCATAAGTTTTAAAATATAATTTGAAAATATTGAGATCCATGTATTACAGAAGTCCTTAAAAATAGCCAGGATCCTTAAGGAGTCCTAAAATGTCTTGAAAAATATCCATGTAATTGCAAACATCGTGTTTTTTTTGTTTTTTTTTTTTTTTGAGAGGTGGAGGAATTTTTTACAAATATCCGCATCCCCAGAGAAGTCATGAAAATTCCTTTTAAATATTTACCTCTTTCGACTATGATGGGGGAAAAATTAGATAATTATGTCTTTTGTATTAAGGCTTGAATTTTCTTAAAGAAGGCTCCAGTCTTTGTTCTATCCAAAAACTATTAAAAATACAGTCTTTCTCTCAAATCTCAATTGCTCTAATAAAAACCGATTTCAAGGTTAACTCCCTCTTTCTACAGTTAAGGGGAAATTTACGCCATTGCGAAACATAAAAAAACTGAAATTCCACGAAAATCAAAATATCATCCCTAAAGCGGACGACCTTTACAAAATACCCATCCTCCTCTGCTATCGAGTAATGACCAGTTTTTTATGCTATTCATAAAAAAAAATACTCACTCAATAAAACTCACGTTTTTTTAAACATCTGATCGCCATAAATTACTTAGGGCATAAAAAACAGCAGAAATCTGGAGCAGCGCAAAATTTAACCCTTCAGGCCCAGGTAGGAATAGTCATTAAAACAAACACCAACAACACACTCAAACACATATATCTCTTTCTGTGAGAAGAGAGAATAAAACATTCAAGGAATTCATTATGAAAACAATAGCGAGAGAGAACCTAAAAAACAAAGCAGGATGACCGGTTTATTGGCGGTTATAAAAAAATGCGTAGCACACACACACACACTCATGGGAGGACGAAAAAATGAAATCAGTTTGCAACAGCCGCTGCTGATGGGACAGTTAAAAAAACGCAAATTTAACCCTTTCTCGTGAGTTTTGCAGCAGCAGCACAACAGAAGACAGGTAGCCCGCATGGTATGGAAATGGGACATATGCTTAACCCTTTGACTAAAAGTAGGGGTTGTTCACTAAAATGACCTTGTCATCAATGTGTATGGTAATAGGAGTGTTTGTGTGTTTGTGTTTTTAGAGCATGGAAAGGGTTGAACGTCTATTTTATGATTTTTTATGACCCTCTTTTTTACTCCCAAAAAATTTCCCAAAATTCCCTTCATTTCTTACTCCAGTTTTATGAATTGCTTTTAATTTTTCTAGAACATCTTTTGTTTGCTGCTTCAGTTGTTATCTTTTCTGCCGAGTTTCATGTTAATGTTGTTTTTGTTGTTTCTGGCTGCCCATGTTTGCCAAATGGCCTCATTAAAATCCAAAAACTAATTTCTTTGTGTCGCTTTTGTTATTTTTTCTTGGCGTTTTTCTTGGAAACTTTTTACAATTCGAATGTCTGTCTGTCTGTCGAATTTGTTTTTCAGATTTCAGTTATTTTCGATGCTTGTGCGTTTTCTTCAGGGGCCATCGATTTATGATTTCTTATTTACATTTGTTTTTGTTATTATTGTTGTTATTTACGAAAAATATTTACTTTTCCCATTTGAAAAATTCGTCGATGATAAAATATTTTTGAATTTTTAATCTTTGTTTTAAAAATGTGAAATTTTTATTTACTTTTGAGATTTAGTTTTGGGGGAGATTTTTGTCAAATATTTTTTTGTTTTTTGTCACCGAAGTGGATTAGAAAAAACACAAGTCACCACCATTTATATTTTTTCAATACGGATTTTTTTAAAGATATTTTTAAGCTGCATTCAGATTCAGATTCATAGAATATTAATTTTTTCCGATGGTCTAAAACGTCAAATTCCCTACGGCTCCTTCGATTCCCTACAGCTTGGATTTTTTTTTTGCCACAAATATTTATTTTTATTTTCTTAAGTCGTTTTTCAGAAAAAATATTTTTTTTTATATTTTTATTTAATTTTCGTACTATCTCCAAAACTAGGATATATATTGAATATATTTAGAAAATATATATATATTATGTTAGAATATTTTTTATACATTTCTTAAGCCTTCTCGAAAAAAAAAACGTGAGCAATTTTAAAGCTTTCTACAATGATTTTTAAATTTTTAACGAAATTATAATGGCCCCTTGCAAGAACGTAGATTTCTCACAGATTTTTTAAGCCTTTTCCAAGGACGCCTTTATTTTAAAACAAATTTTCAAGCCTCCCCTGAGACTTAAAAAATCATTTTCCAAAGATGCGTTTATTTTTATTTATATATTTTTCAAGACTCCCTTTTGAAGCCGTGGAAAAATTTAACGAAATTTTCAAGTCTCTTGTGAGAATAGGAATATTTTCCAAGACTTTTTTAAGCATTTTTCAAGCACTTGATAATTTTGTGAAAAATGTCAAGCATCCTCCAAGGACGGCGATAATTTTCAATGGGATTTTCTATGTTCCTGCAAGACGAGGATAAATTAAAAACATTTCAAAACGGGGAAATATTTAAAGTTTCGCCCCAAGACGTGAATATTTTTAAATAATTTTCGAGACTCCTTCCAAAAATGTGGATATTTATAAGAATTTTTTAAGCCGCCTCCAAGGGATGCGGAAGTTCTTAAAGAAATTTTCAAGGCTCCTACAAGGACGTGGAGATTTTTTAAATCACTTTTTCAAGGCTCCTTTAAGGACGTGGATATTTTTAAGGAATTTTTAAGGCTTTATCACATAAAGCCTTTCAAAAAAGTGGATATATAAGAATTTTTCGAGCCGACTCCAAAGGATGTGGAAGTTCTTAAAGAAATTTTCAAGGCTTCTACATGGACGTGTAGATTTTTAAAGGGCTTTTTCAAGGCTTTTCTAAGAATGTTTGAAGTCTCCTTAAAAAACGTGGAAGTTTTTAAAAGACTTTTTCAAGGATCCTACAAGGACGTGGCTATTTTTTAAGAATTTTTGGAGTCTTCTCCAAGGACGTAAATATTTTTAAAGGATTTTTTGTAAGGATTAAAAGGACATATATAATATTAAATAAATAAAAAATTAAAATAATAATTTTACAAGTTTTTTATGCTTCACAGATTTTTGGACGTTTTTATATGGAGGCTTCCAGAGCCTGATTTCTGTCCTGACCATCAGTGAGATTTCAGAAAATTGAAAATGTGAATATTTTTAAAGAAATTTTTTATGTTTTTTTAAAAGTAATTTTCAAGGATGTGAATATTTTTAAAGAATTTTCTAGCCATTTCCAGAGACGTAAATATTTTTAAAGATTTTAATAGCCAACTACAAGGAGTGAATATTTTAAATATTTTTTTTCAATCCGCCTTTATAGACGAGGATCCCCATATGGAATTTTGTAAAATTCTAAGACGATCTAGCGATGACCGTCTGTATGTGTGTCCGTCTGCCTATAGCCCCCATGCAATGGTACCTTCCGATATTCGGTATTTTGATGATTTCAGCAACATTATTCACCGAAATCGTTCCAAATTTCGAATTTAAAATTCGTAATGGGTACTACAGCCTATGACAGACATTTTTATATGCAGGTAAACGTCTTCGTATAGCCCCCAGAATTTTCGAGGCTCCTTCACATTTAAAGTCCTTCCAAAAAATGTGGATATGTTTAGGAATTTTGCAAGCCTCCTCTAAAGCATGTGTACAAGGACGTGGAGATTTTTAAAGGACTTTTTCAAGGCTTTTTTAAGGACGTGGAGATTTTAAAGGACTTTTTCAAGGCTCTTTCACATAAAGTCCTTCCCAAAAATGTAGATATGTATAAGAATTTTTCATGCCGTCTTCAAAGGATGTGGAAGTTTTTAAAGAAATTTCCAATGCTCCTAAAAGGACGTGGAGGTTTTTGAAAGACTTTTTCGAGGCTCCTACAGGGACGTGGCTATTTTTTTTAAGAATTTTTGAAGACTTCTCCAAAGACGTATATATTTTTGAAGGATTTTTTTGGAGGATTACAAGGACACATATAATTTTAAATAATCTTACAAGTTATTTTATGCTTCACAGTTTTTTTTTTCTTTTTTATATGGAGGCATCAAGAGCCTAATATCTGTCCTAACCACCAGTGAGATTTCAGAAAATTGGAAAGTTTGTTCTAAAGCCTCCTCGAATAATATAAGAAATTATGGAACAATTTTAAAATTTCCTCCAGGAATGTGAATATTTTTAAAGAATTTTTTATGGCACCTCTAAAAAGAATTTTCAAGGATTTGTGGATTTAAAGAATTTTCTAGACATTTCTGAGAACTTGAATATTTTTAAATATTTTATTGGTCTTCTACAAGTTGTAAATATTTTAATAGATTTTTTTTTCATTCCAGCTTAATAGAAGAGGATCGTCTTAGGGAATTTTTTAAGCCTCTTACAAAGATCTGGGTATATATTTTTAAGGTCCCATCAAGAAACTTTGTAAAATTTTTGAAGTCATATTCAGTGACTTTGATTTTTTTTAAGAATATTTTCCAGACACTTCCATATTTTGTAAAAGAACATTTTAAGCCTCATTTATGGATGTGGATATTTCTTTTTTTGAAGTTTCCGACGTGGATATTTTAGAAGAATTTTTCAAAAAGCTATTACAAGATTGTGGAAATTTTAAAAGGATATTTTTCAATACTCCCGAAGACGGGGTAATTTTTGATGAGTTGTATAAATCTCCTTTAAGGACGTAAATATATTTGCAGATTTTTTTAGAAATCCTGCAAGGACGAGAATATTTTTTTTATAGAATTTTCTAAATCTGCTTCAAGGACATACATTTATATTTAAAAATAATTGTGTAAGGCTCCTCAAAGTACCTCCATATTTTCAAAGACTTTTTTTTAAATTCCCCTCCAAGGACTTAAATATTTTTATTAACATTTTTAAGTCCCTTCCAAGGACTTGAATATTTTTAAATACTTTTTTTAAACGTCCCCAAGGACGTGTGTATTTTTTTAAGAAATGTACAGTCTTTCTCAAGGGCGTGACTATTTTTAATGAATGCCAGGACTTTTCGATATTTAAAGGATTTTTTAACCGCCTCCAAGGCTATGGATATTTTTAAAAATATTTTCTAGTCTCCTCTAAAGCTCCAATGATGTAGATATATTAAAATAATGTTTTAAGACTCTTCTAAGGACGATAATCCGCTAAAGGACATAAACGTCATATAGAACGTGGACTTTTGAAATCATCCTTCAAAGGAGTCGATGATTTAAAAAAAATCTGAAGAATACTCAACTATGTTGATAGCTCCTGCTAGTTTTGCAAATTATTTGTTGCAATTTCCATGGATGTTGATATTTTCAAAAATATTTTCAAAACGTAAATATTTTTTAAAGATTTTTCAAAAACTCCTGCAAGGACGACAATATGTTTAAAGAATTTTCTAAAACTCTTAAATCTGCTTCAAGGATGTGTATATTTTAAAATTGTTTTGTAAGGCTCCTCTAAAGACCTAGATATTTTTAAAAAAATTTGAAGACATAAAAATTTTTGTTGATTTTTTAACCCTCCTCCAAGGATGTGGATATTTAAAAAAATTTCAAGACTCCCAAGACAAGTGGATATATTTGAAACAATTTTCAAGACTGCAAGGATTTTTGCATTTTTTAACAGACTCTAAGGACATGAATATTTCTAAAAATGTTATTGTAAGGATGCGAATAAACTCCCAAAGTAGATATTCTATTATGCGAATAAACTAAAGGATATAAACATTATATGGGATATTTTTAAAACTACGCTACTTCTAATTTTTCTTGATCAGCATAAAATCCTATGTCGATTTAGCGATGTCCGTCCGCCTGTCTATCCGTCTGTGGAAATGACTCTAGCTTCCGAGCGAAATAAAGAAGGTTGCTAAAATTTTACTCAAATGTATATTATGTCTGCAGGACTTTCGATATTGAAAATGGGTCATGTAGGTCCACGTTTTGGTATAGCCCCCATATAATGGTAGCTCTCGATATTCGATATTTTGGTGATTTCAGCAAAATTATTCACCGGAATTGTTTCAAATTTGGTATTTGAAGTTCGTAATGGATACTACAGCCTGTGCAGGTTCACGTCTTCACATAGCCCCACATATATATATCCTCCATATAACGGTGCCTCCCTTTTAGCGGTTTTTATTTATTTATTTTTTTGAAAATTGCCAAATTTGTTGCGAATGGTGGAGGGTATTCTAAGCTCGGCCCGATCGAACTTCCAGCTTTTTACTTGTTTAAAATTAATTTTCGAACTTCATTTCAAAACATAAACATTCTTGAAAATTTTTAAGAATTTGTTTTTTTTCTGTCCTTTTTTTACGATCCTAATGCGAGTATTTTATAGCGATTTTTGAAGGCTTCGAAGATTTTAAAATAATATTTTTTCAATTTTTTTCTAAGAATCCGCAGCGAGTTTTTATTAAAGATTTTCAAGGAGTTCTTCAACGTTCTCCAAGTAATTTTTCTTATAAAATTTTCCAAATCCTTAAATTCCGTGGCACGTTCTATTTACATTTCCGACAAACCAATGTGGTTTTTTTTTTCTGGGGTGGGTCAACAGCATCTTACCTCCATTGAAGAATGTTCAATATGCAAATGAGGGTAATGTCTTAATTAATAAAACCATATAAAATAGTCCACTGTGTTCATATGGCACGAGCCATTAGATCATTAAAAACAAATTTGGGAATCAAATGTCGAAATTTTTGGAAATTTGTAAAAAACACCACTTTTGATATTTCTTATGAATTTCATATACTGGAGATTGATATTAAGTACTCCATCCCGCTACAGTTGAAAATAAGTGGTAGAACAAGCATGGGAAATCATTGCCTCTTCAAATATTTTGATCGTAATTATTATTAAAATTAGTGGATAATATTTTTAAAATATTTCCAGTCATTTTTCTAGGATCTAAATATTTTCTTAGGGTCTAGATTTCTTTAAAACCCCTCTTAAGACGTGCATATTTTTTAAGGTTTTTTGTGAAGTCTTTAAAGTGAAAAAGTTCAGATTAGTCTAGGCATCTTCCAAGAACGTTAATACTTTCAAAAGATTTTTATGACTCCTGCAAGGACGTGGATATATTTTAGGAATTTTCTAAAACTCCTGCAAGGTTGTGGAATTTTTTACGCATTATTTAAGGTTCCTCAAAGGACGTGTTTTTTTTTCCCAAAAATTAGTTAATCTATCTCCAAGGACGTTTATATTTTTTAAAAGCCATGAAGGCTTCCTTAATGTTGTGGATATTTTTTGAAAGTATTATTTAAGACTCCTCTAAAAACGTACTCTCCTGTACTCTCCTCTCTCCTGCAAGGACGTGGATATATTTTAGGAATTTTCTAAAACTCTTGGAAGGTTGTGGATTTTTTTTCCGGATTTTTTAAGGTACTTCAAAGGACGTGTTTTCTTTTTCCAAAAATTAGTTTTGCTATCTCCAAGGACGTTGATATTTTTTAAGATTTTTTTCATGGCTTCCTTAAAGTTGTGGATATTTTTTGAAAGTATTATTTAAGACTCCTCTAAAAACGCACTCAATCCCTCCGAAGTTGAAAATAAATGCTCGAATAAGTATGGAAAATCATGACCTCTTGAGATTCTCAGATCGTGGTTATTTTAAGAGGATAAACTGACAGCTTGGGCTTTTATTTAAAAATTAATTAATATTATTTATAAAATAATTAGATGTGATTATTGATTAATGCGACTTCATCATAATTTTCTTCTTCTTCTTCTATATATTTTTCAATTGAAATGCATTTTAAATTCTCATTAATTTTATAACATTATTTGTTTGTATTTCAAGACATTTTGACAACCGCCCTCCCCCTTCACCCCCTCTTTTCAGTCATCCTTTTACTCCCAATTTTCTGTTAACATCCCTGGCCTTTTATGGGGCTGATCAAAAATCATTAGAAAATCCTTTTGTTCGAAAAACATCAAATCCCATGAATTTCAACAAATTCCGATTTATTGTTGTTGTTATTCATGCTGTTGTTGTTGCTATTTCCTATGACTGGCATTTTCACATGGAAATAATTATAATTTTCTTTTGGAATTCTTTCTTAAGCCTTTGGGCGGTTATAATTGCAAAAATAAGAGGTATTAATAATATGCAATAAGTGCAATGCAAACAAATGGACATACATAACTGCATATGTATGTATGTATGTGTATACATGGTTGCATATGACTGTAATTACATACTTATTTATGTTTGTATGCCTATGTGTGGTATAACAAATTTACAACCTAATTATAAATCAGTGAATAATTTGTTAGTTTTGCTTCATCGATTGTTGTTGTTATTGTATTTCAGAAACAGAACTCTTCCGAGAATTAATTTCAATTATTTAAATTATTTCGGGGTTTTTTTGTTGGGAATTTTCAAAGAAATTATGTAAATTATGCAGAATTTGCAACTTCAGTGGGTAGGAAGTCTTTAGCTCCCCCTTTCACAGAAAGCCAACCAATTGTTAAGTGCGATATGAGAATCTGAAGAGGCCATGGTTTCTAATTCTTGTTATAACATTCATTTCCAGCCTTTTTCGAGGATTTGGATATTTTTAAAGATTTTTCATGACTTCTCCAAAAAGTTTAATTTTTAAAAGAATTTTATAACTCCTTCCCAGGGTATCAATTGTATCAAGACACTACACAGGAGGCAGATTTTTTTGAAAAAATAGTATTTGAATATTTTAAAATAATTTTTCAAAACTCTTCAAAGGACCTGAATTTTTTAAATGATATCCTTCAAGTATTCGGTATCCTTCAAATATCCTTCAAAGTATTCGGTATTTGTAAAGAATATTTCTAGTCCTCTTCCGGGATATTTTTATACCCTCCACCATTCAATTGAGGGCATATTAACTTTGTCTTTCCATTTGTAACTCTTCGAAATATTCATAATAGACCCTACAAAGTATATATATTCTGGATCAGCGTAAGATTCTAAGACGATCTAGCGATGTCCGTCTGTCAGTACGTCTCTTGTAAACACCCTATCTTTCGAAAGAATTGAGATCGACACATGTTTATTTTTTCAGTAGGCAGGTTAAGTTCGTAAATGGGCCACGTAGGTCCACGTTTTCATATGGCCCCCATATAACGGTACCTCCCGATATTCGGTATTTTGATGATTTTGGCGACATTATTCACCGGAATTGTTTCAAATTTTGTATTTGAAGTTCGAAATGGATACTACAGCCTATGACAGAAAATTGTCTGTGCAGGTCCATGTCTTTGTATAGCCCCCATATAACGGTACATAACTTTGGTATTTTGACGATTTTAGGTACAATACTCAGCGAAATTGTTTGAGATGTCGTATTTGAAGTTCTTAATGGATGCTACAGCCTGTGACTGAAAATTATCTATGCAGGTCCAAGTCGTCGTATAGCTCCGATATATTGGGTATATTGATGATTTTAACGACATTATTCACTGTTTACTTCAAGTTTCGAATTTGAATATGTTAATGGCTTATGACAAACAGTGCCTATGTAGGTCCACGTCGTATAGACCCCAATATAACGGCTATATTCGGCATTTTTTAAGATTTTAACAGAATTTTTAACGGATTTTATTTTTTTTTTTAATTTCCAAATTCGTTCTAAATGGTGGAGGGTATTCAAAGTTCGGCCCGGCTGAACTTAGTGCTTCTTAACTTATTATTAACTTCTTCGTTTTTTCCAAGAACATTTACATTTTCAAATATTTTCTTCGACACTCCTCCAAAGGCGTGGATATTTTTTCCCCGAACTTGTTTTAACCTCTTTCAAGGATATTAAAAAACATTGCAAGAAAATGTGAGGAGGTTAAAAAAATTGTGAATATTTTAAAATAATTTTTCAAGGTAGGTATTCCCTGCCTTACCCCCTGGTAAACATTACCATCGTTCTCCACTAATAAACAAACGTTGTTTTTATAAAAACAACAATAAAGGGATAAGCCTGACCATTTTGCAACAACAATTTTTCAAAACTCTTCCAAGAACTTGAATATTTTAAATAATTTCTCAAATATCCTTGAAAGGATGTGGATATTTGTAAAGAATATTCCCAGCCATCCCCTCCACAAGGATATGTGTATGATTATTGATAAATCTCTCTTCAAAAAAAAAAAGGGATTATTTAAATTTTCTCCCAGGACGTTTACATTTTAAAAGATTTTTTTTTGTAAGACCCCTCCCAAACCGTGGACATTTTTCAAGAATTACCCAAGAATTAAAAAAAAAAAAACATTTCAAGAAAATTTATGCCTACTCCATAAATAAATCGTGAATATTTTTAAAACATTTTTCAAAACTCTACCAAGAACTTGAATATATTAAATAATTTCTTAAATATCCTTCAAAGACTTGGGCATTTGTAAAGGGAATTTTTCTCCTCCTCCTTGATATTTTTACTTAACTTTATAAAACTCTTCCAAGGACATTAAAAAAAAATTAAAGAAAATTTAAGCCTCCTCCATACAATCCTGAAAATGTAAAAAAAAAAAATATTCAAAACTCCTCCCAGGCCCCGAATTTTTTAAATAATTTCCCAAAAATAGTTCAAAGCCTCTTCCAAAAAGTTCGAGAATATTTTAAAAGAAAATTTTTAAAACTTTTCCTAGGTCCAGAATATTCTATTAAACTCTTCCAAGGACATTAAAAAAAAATTCAAACAAAATTTAAGCCTCCTCCAAAAAATCGTGAAAATGTAAAAAAATATTCAAAAGTCCTCCTAGGCCCCGAATTTTTTTTAATAATTTCCCAAAAATATTTCAAAGTCGTGGGTATTCGTAGAAAATATTTCGAGACCTCCTCCTTCTGAATATTTTTATTATTTTTATTCAGTAATGAGTATTTTTTTATACAATTTTTTAAGTTTTCTCCAAGGCCATATATATTTTTAATAAAAAATTTTAAGTTTTTTCCAAGGACTTTTAATGATTTTATTCAAGACTCCTCCAAGGGGATAGATATTTTTCAACAATTTTATTTACCTCTTCCAAGGATATTAACGAATTTTTTAATAAAATGTAAGCCTTCTCCAAAAAATCGTGAATATTTTAAAAGAATTTTTTAAAACTTTTCCTAGGTCCTGAAAATTTTAAATAAACAATATTTCTAGTCCTTTCCCACCGAAGAATGTGGTTAATTATTACTAATAAATCCTTTTCCAAAAATAGGGAATTTTTTTTATTAAAAATGTCAATTTCAATTTTCAAAACTCAATTTCTCAATTTCTCAAATATCCTTCAATGACTTGGTCATTTGTAAAGGAAATTTCTACTCCTCCTCCTTGATATTTTTACAGAACTTTATAAAACTCATCCAAGGACATTGAACAAACATTTAAAGGAAATTTAAGCCTTCTCTAAAAATCATGAAAATGTAAAAAAAATGTTTCGATTTTTTTAAATAATTTCCGAAAAATATTTCAAAGTTGTGGATATTTGTAGAAAATATTTCTAGACCTCCTTTTGCATATTTTTATTGGCAAAATCCTTCTTCAGTAACGAGGATTTTTTTATACAATTTTTAAAGTTTTCTCCAAGGCCATTCATAATTTTAATATAAAATTTTAAGTTTTCTCCAAGGAAATTTAATATTTTTTTCAAGACTCCTCCAAGGGGGTAGATATTTTTCAAGAATTTTATTTACCTCCTCCAAGGATATTAAAAAATGTTTTAAGAAAATGTAAGCCTCCTCCAAACAATCGTGAATATATTAAAATAATTTTTTAAACTTTTCCCAGGTCCTGAATATTTTAAATAAACAAAATTTTTTTATCACTCATTAAGAGGAAAATATTACAGGACCGAAAGTGGTGTTTTTTTCATAAATTTCCAAAATCTCGTCATTATTTAAAAAGTGGTTCTTAGTGATCTCTGGCTCGTGCCATATCTACACAATGGACCATTTTCTCTGGTTTTATTAATCATGATATTACCCTCATTTGCATATTGAAAATATAGTGATGAAGAGTAGATCATCCCCGGATATGACACTAATAAACAGTAGTTAATGTAAATGGAACGTGCCACAGAATTTAAGAATTTAAAAATGTTCTACAAAACTACCTGGAAGACGTTGAAAACTTCTTTAAAAAAATATTCATAAAAATTTCGACGTGAGGTCTTACAGCTCCAAGACTGACCCTGGCGCAAAATTTTCAAGATTGTAGCTTCAGCCGTTTCATCTGGACGATGATTCTCGGTCAGTCGGTACGAATCTTTTATTTATAGATTCAAGATTCATTGAGACTTGAAATTTAAAAAAATCGAAATCTTTATTTGTATGTTCCACGTTTGAGGATGCTTAAGACACTTTTAAAATCTGGATTGTATGCCTTTAGAAAAGTTTTGAAAATATCATTAAAAAAATGTATGATTTGTTTTCTTCTGTGTAGGCCGTGACATTACTACATGTTGAGAAAATTTCTGTAGAAATTCTCAAAAAGGTATTCCATCGATAGAAGTCTTCCTGAAAGATCTTCTATCAATGGCAGATAAAACAATTTATAAAAAAAAATATAAAAGGTCATGGGACATTTCACATCAAAGTAGAACTCAACAAAATAAATTTTTAAATTTTCAGTGAATGCTTTCAATTGGTTTCCATTAAAATCTCCCGCACCAGGTGTCAGCTGCAAGGAGTTGCATCAAATTTAAATCTCTCTCTCTCTCTCTTGCCAAAAAAAGGTCAAGCAATCAAAACCTAAAATTTTGCATTCAAATGCGCGATGGCCACCAAACAATAGCTGGACTATGAAGTGTGAAATTTTAGGGAAATTTAAATAAATGCAATATCGAATGCAAAAATGATTGCAGGACACCATTGAACAACAACAAAAGGTCAACAATCATCAAAATTGTGATATAGACTCGAGGCGAGAGAATAACACCCCATATTTAGCAGGGCAATGCAAAACTGAATCGATTAAAGGTCATGCAAAATTGACAATTTAAATATGGCTTTTGTTTGACCCGCAAGGAATACCAATGCCGACTGACTGACCTTTTTGCTGGCCACCCCAAAATCCTTTTTTTTTTTTTTTTGAGTTTTGCTTTTGTCCGACTCAAAACAAAAGCAAATGAAATGAAAAAATCGTTACAATTCGCTCAAAATTTTAATGACAAAAATTTGATTGAATTTTAGGGGGAAAGGTAATAAATTTTCAGTTTTTGTAACAAAAATGTTTATTTTCTCAAAACTGTTGTTGGTGTTATTTCACAGGAGACGAGAAGTAACCACCTTTTGTGGTCCATTGTTTGCCAAAATGCAGCCGTTAGTCAAACTACCTACCCCCATACTTAGTCCGTCGCATGCACACACAAAAGGTCAGTTCGTGGCGTGGGCTATCTGACCCTAGATTTCTTGTTTAGTTTCTTATGTGTGACCCCGTGGCAATGTATTGTCCAATAGCCAGAGTTATTGTTGTTGTTCTTGCAGCTCTTTGATTTGTTTGAATATTTGTTTCGATTTCTATTTTTTTTTTTTTTTTTGAAAAATTGTTTTATTTTCATTAGCCAAAGGAAGAAAGGAACGTGCTGTAATATCCTGGCATGAGGGGGTAGTTGTAACGAATTTTTCTCTCCATCTCTCTCTCTCTCTCTTGCTCTTTTCTTTCATTCCGTTGACAACGTGCTTAGGGTCTTTTGACGCCTGCCACCAACAACTTTTCAACACCAAAATTGTGTAATAAAATAAAATTGAAATAAAAACAACAACAACACAAAAATATCTGTGATTATTGACCAATTGTTGACCCCTAAGAATACCTCCGATAATGGTTAGATTTGGGAGCAACAAACGTAGCGCGTTTGTGTGTGCGCGCTAAAATTTTTTTTTTTTGAAAAAAATGTAACGGCCAGGCTTTGTTAAATATCCTCGGGGGGTCATCGTATCTTTAAAACAGTTCGAAATTTAGTTGCTCTGTCTGTCTGTCCTCCCCATCTTCTTAGCTGACCATTAGCTATTGTTTTGAGATTTAATGTTATTTTTTTTTTTCGAATGGAATTTTTAAACCAATGAACACGTTCTTATGGTCAGAAGGAATGTTTTTTATTTTCCAAAAAAAAAAAAAAAATGAAAAAAAATTGAAAAAAAAATTGAAGTGTGGCAGGGAATTATCCTTGTAATGCCATTATGCCATTATGAATAAAAGGGACATTTTCAAGCCACAACAAGGACAATATTCTTTATAAATCCAAAAATGTGAAAAAATACTAAAAAAGATCTACTTTTGAAGGTCCTTGAGAACATTTGCTTTTATTTTTAATTTTTAAATTACGTTTTCGAAGTACTGAGAAATATTCTTTTTTTAAAAAACCAACGTTTTGAAGGTCCTTGAATTTTTTCTTAAAAGCTTCATGTTTGGAAGTCCTTAAGCAAAAAAATTTAAAAAAATTGGGAAGAGTATGTTTTCAAAATTCTCGTTTTGAAGGTCTGGGAAATTTTTTTCTTAAAAAGTTTACGTTTGGGGGTCCTTAAGTCCAAAAAATCTTAAAAAATTGCGAAAAGTATGATTTCAAAATTCTCGTTTTGAAGGTCCTTGAAATTTCTCTTCAATAATCCAGATTTAGAGACAAATTCTTTAAAAATCAACGTTTTTCAGGTCCTTGACATTTTTTGGTTAAAAAAATCGACATTTGGAATTTTATGAGAAAAAATTTAAAAAATCCCTTTTTTGAGGTCCTTGAAGAGAATTTCCTTATAAATCCAAAAATTTGGATGTCGGCGGAAAAATATTCTTTAAAAAAAATAACGTTTTGGTGCACTGGAAAAATGCTAAAAATAATCCACTTAAGAAGGTCCTTGAGAACATATTCTTTAAAACATTAAATTCTGAAGTCCTGGTATAAATATTCTTTAAAAAAATAAACGTTTAGAAGGTCCTTAAAATTTTTTCTTAAAAAGTTCACGTTTTGTGGACCTGAGAGTCTTTGAGAAAATATTCTTAAAAAATCGACTTTTGGAATTTTATGAGAAAAAAATTAAAAAATCCCTTTTTTGAGGTCCTTGAAGAAAATTTCCTTATAAATCCAAAAATTTGGATGTCGGCGGAAAAATATTCTTTTAAAAAAATAACGTTTTGGTGCACTGGAAAAATGCTAAAAATAATCCACTTAAGAAGGTCCTTGAGAACATATTCTTTAAAACATTAAATTCTGAAGTCCTGGTATAAATATTCTTTAAAAAAATAAACGTTTAGAAGGTCCTTAAAATTTTTTCTTAAAAAGTTCACGTTTTGTGGACCTTAGGGTCAACCTGAGAGTCTTTGAGAAAATGTGCTTAAAAAATTTACTTTTGGAATTTTATGAGAAAAAAATTAAAAAATCCCTTTTTTGAGGTCCTTGAAGAAAATTTCCTTATAAATCCAAAAATTTGGATGTCGGCGGAAAAATATTCTTTTAAAAAAATAACGTTTTGGTGCACTGGAAAAATGCTAAAAATAATCCACTTAAGAAGGTCCTTGAGAACATATTCTTTAAAACATTAAATTCTGAAGTCCTGGTATAAATATTCTTTAAAAAAATAAACGTTTAGAAGGTCCTTAAAATTTTTTCTTAAAAAGTTCAGTCTTTGAGAAAATGTGCTTAAAAAATCAACATTTGGAATTTCTTGAGAAAAAATTTTTGAATCCCTTTTCTGAGGTCCTTGAGGAAATATTCTTTATAAATCCAGGATTGGATGTGGAGGGGAGAATATTCTTTAAAAAAATAACAGTTTGGTGCAGTCGAAAAAAAAAAAATGCTAAAAATAATCCACTTTTGAAAGTCACGACAGACAAAAAAATTCTTTAAAAATCCACTTTTGAAGGTCCTTCAGGAAATATTCTTAAAAAAATACGTTTTGGAGGTCCTGAGGAAAATATTTTTTCAAAAGTCCTTGAGAATATATCCTTAAAAATCCACATTTAGAGATCTTTGATAAAAAAATAAAACAAAAATATTGTTTACTAATTTCCGTTTCAAAGGGCTGTTATTTATTTTTGGATTTTTGTGTTGTATCCACGTTTTAAGATCAGATGGACTTTAAAATAATATTTTTTGGAGAAAAAGTAGATTTAAAAAAAAAAATTAAGTCCTCTCTTCAAAAAATATTAAGTTCCATTTTCAATGGCCGTCAACTTGATTTTTTTATTTTAAACGCGGATTTTTAATGAATTGAAAGTCTATTCAAGTGTTTTTACACCCTGTGAGGGTATATATTATGGCTAGAGAGGGTGTATATTGATAAGGCCAAAACGAGCATCATTGAAATAACGGCTTTAGACCCCAGGTCTCTTTGGACCAAATTCGTTTCAGGATATTTTTAGTCGATCTGGCGATGCCCGTACGTCCGTATGGCTGTCTGTCTGGCTGGTGCGCACGATAACTCTCGCAGGGAGTATTCGATTTGGCCCAAACTTGGTACATTATCAAACTTATATCGTCTTCGGAGATGGACAATATCGGTCCACTCCTTCTGGTACCTTCCCCAAAAAAAGATCGACATTTTCAAAAAAAAAATATTTGACTGCACAGAAAGAGAAAGGATAATCCGATTTTGTTCCAACTTTGGAAATTTAAATATTTGCATCAGTGCTAAGTCAGGTGCGAAAATGGACATTATCGGTCCTCTGCATCAAGTACCTCCCACACAAAGGTTGAAAATTTTGAATACCCATGAGCTCATGAAACCCCAAATTAACATCCGATTCCATTCAGACTTTGCAAATCTCAATATTTCTTTCTACACAAGATCTGTTATAGGGATGATAGAGATCGGACCATTTCTTGCGGTACCTCCCCCACAGAGGGTCAAAATTTTGAATAACCAAAACGTTTATAGAACCCGAAATAAACATCCGGTTCTCTTCATATTTCTCACATCCCATCATTTCTACAAAGAAAAGATTTGATGTGAAGATGGACAACATCGGTCCCCTCCATCAAGTACCTCCCCCACGGAGGGTCAGAATTTTGAAATATTAAAATATAACTCTTATAAAATGTGATTTAAGAGCCCAATTGTCTTTAAATTACACACATCCCTTTATTTTTACTAACACAAGATCTGCTGTGAAGATGGAATACATCGGACCACCCCTTCTGGCACCTCACCCACGAAGGATTAAAATTTTGAGTATCCAATGGAGCTCATAAAACTCGAAACTGACATCCGATTGGTACATCTCAAGATTTCCATCGCCACAAGATCTGTTAAAAAAAGTTGGTAGAGATCGGACCATCGCTAGATCGAATGCAAATGTTCTGAAACGGATTTGGACCAAAGAGACCCAGGATCTAAAAACGATATTTCGATGAGGTACATTTTGGTCGTATCATGAGGCCCTTTTTTGCCCTCTCCAGCCATGTGGCTGAGGTTTTAAAAACTATCTATTCTATTATTGTAAATGCAATTATTAGGGTAATATTAAATTCTCCCACCCCTGAATAAAATATATGAGTACAGCAGCCACAAGGATTACAAGGAGATTAACAGCGGTCCCAAACAAAATTGAGAAAATTGCACAGATTTATTTTTATTGGGTCACCAACAATTGGCATTGCATCAGATTTTTCTTGACCCTTTGTTAAGGCGATGGCTTAAAAATGGCGGAAAACCAAAACTAGGGAAAACTGTTGGAAATTCTCTTCACAAATCAAATAAATTCGCGCTTATTTTCTCTTTGGGCAAAAATCCACAGCAGCTTGACCATTGTCCAGTGTATATCAGAATCCCACCCTCTTCGAGAATTTTGTTTTTACGTTTTCCATTTTCAATATTTCGGTTATAGGTCAAGCCGCTAAGGCTGTCTGTCCTGCCACACATTGCATTTTCGTTAAATACATAATTTCATTTCAATACACAATCTCTTCGCAAATAAAATGTGTGAAATTTTCCAATAATCAAAACGAAATTTTGGAAAATTCTTTAGAATCTCGTGGCATTGGTATTTTCTTAAAAGCCATCATTCCGCCAATGGAAAGGTCAAGCAATAATGACAAAAAGATAATGTTTTTACCACCCCATTAAGAGCTCTCCCACTTTCTTGGGTTTTGTTGTTGTTGTTATTGTTTTCAATTGCTATTAAAATAACTGCCAAAAATACCCCTCACCCTGGGGTCAAGGAATAACAATTTACATAAGGATGACGACTCGATGACCTTAAGACGACATTGTTAATTGTCTTTGAGGTGATTGGAAGATCTTTAGGGAAACGGAAATTTCTGGGGTGGGGATTAATGATTTTCATTGATTTTGTTTTGATATTGGAATACAATTTTTAGTTATTTTTGAAAACTAATATTTACACTTTCCTCCAGTGCTGAATTTGGTATATGGTGCTCGTAAAATAATGGCGCATTTATGCTATTGAAAATTAACCCATTGGGGTTTTTTTTTAGATCTAATTAGTGTAAAGTAGGCTTTGAAGAAAAGCTTATTTAGTTATAGAATAGTTAGCTTTAAGCCATAATATAATATAACAGCTACAGGCTAAAACGGAAGAAAACAAATAAAAATTTCACTTAAAATACCTTGGCAGGATTCTTTCTAAATCCCACTTGTATACCATCCGCCATGGAGGGTATATTAACTTTGTCATTCCTTTTGTAACTCCTCGAAATACTCATGTCAGACCCAACAAAGTATATATATTATTGATCAGCGTAAAATTGTCTGTTCAGGTCTTCGTATAGCCCCCATATAAAGGTACCTCCCGATATTCGGTATTTTAATGATTTTAGCGACATTATTCAACGGAATTATTTCAAATTTGGTATTTGTAGTTCGAAATGGATACTACAGCCTATTACAGAAAATTGTCTGTGCAGGTCCAATTCTTCGTATAGGCCCCATATAACGGTACCTCCCGATATTCGGTATTTCGATGATTTTAGCGACATTATTCACTGGAGTTGTTTCAAATTTCGTATTTAGAATTCGTAATGGGTACTACAGCCTAAGACAGAAAATTGTCTATGCAGGTCCAGGTCTTCCTATAGAACGCATATATCAGTACCTCCCTATAATCGGTATTTTAATAATTTTAGCGACATTATTCACCGGAATTGTTTCAAATTTGGTATTTGAAGTTCGTAATGGATACTACAGCCTATGACAGAAGATTGTCTGTGTAGGTCCAGGTCTGCGTATAACCCACATATAACGGTACCTCTCAATAGTCGGTATTTTCATGATTTTAGCGACATTTTTCAACGGAATTATTTCAAATTTGGTATTTAAAGTTCGTAAGGTATACTACAGCCTATGACAGAAAATTGTCTGTGCAGATCCAGGTCTTCGTATAGGCCCCATATATCAGTACCTCCCTATATTCGGTATTTTGACGAGTTTATGTACAATACCCACCGAAATTGTTTGAGATGTCGTATTTGAAGTTCGTAATGGATGCTACAGCCTGTGACAGAAAATTGTCTATGCTGGTCCCGATCTTCGCACAGCTCCGATATAACGCTACCTCCCTATATACGATATTTTGATGATTTTAGTTACATTATTCACCGTTTATTTCTAGTTTCGAATTTGAATATGGTAATGGCTGATGACAAACAATGCCCATGTAGGTCCTCCTCGTAAAGACCCCAATATAACGGCTATATTTGGTATCTTTAAAATTTTAACAGAATTTTTTAAGGATTTTATTTTTTGAAAATTTTTAAATTCGTTCCAAATGGTGGAGGGTAATCAGTGCTAGATTTTTAAGAATATTTTTTGATGGACTACGGGGCCAACAGATGTGAATTTTTAAAGCATATTATCAGAAGGACTGTCAGAGTTAAAAGGCGGATTTTTAAAATATATTCTAAAAAAAATTTGAAGCTATTAACGTGTATTTTTAAAGGATATTTTCTGAAGCAAAATCAGATTAAGAACCATGGATTTTTAGAGGATATTTTTCTGAAGGACAATCAGTCCAAGAAACGAGTATTTTTAAAGGATATTTTCTGAGGACAAAAGAGGATTAAAAAAAAAAACACTTTTTGGAGGACTTTCGGACCAAGACAATAGAGCATGGATTTTAAATAGAACATTGGATTTTAAAGAATATTAAAAAAAAAACTATCGGAGCTATAAACGTGTATTTTCTGAAGGACAATCAGATCAAGATTCGTGGATTTTTAAAGGATATTTTCTTAGGACCAAGGAGAATTAAAAAAACATTTTTGGAGGGCTTTCGAACCAAGACAATAGAACATGGATTTAAAATAGAACATGGATTTTGAAGAATATTTAAAAAAAACTATCGGAGCTATAAACGTGTATTTTCTGAAGGACAATCAGACCAAGAAACGTGGATTTTCAAATGAAGTTTTTGAAGGACAATCAAACCAAGAAACGAGTATTTTTAAAGGATATTTTCTGAGGACCAAAGAGGATTAAAAAACATTTTTGGAGGGCTATCGGACCAAGACAAAAAATATTTTCTTAATTTTTTCCTGAGGAACTATCGGACAAAGGACTATCAAATCGAAAATTTTTTAAAAATGTTTTCGATCATCACACGTAGTCTTATCAAGAAAGTATTATCAAGAACTATTAAAATATTAAAAGTGGATTTTTAGATAATAAGTTTTTAAGGACTTCAAGGGGTTAGAGACGTGGATTATTTAGAATATTTTCTGAAGGTCTATCAGATGTTCAAAGAGACCACAAAGCTAGGATCCTTAAAAGATATATTTTCAATGACTATTAGATGATAAAAACTGTATATTTTTAAGGGATATTTTCTCCAGGACTATCGATGTTTTAAAAGTAGATATTTCCTCACAGAGTGTCTTGTCTTAAAACTGAAAATTTTAAGGCTATTTTCTGGGGGACTGAAAGTGTATATTTTCTGATATGGATAATATTTTTAAAGGACTCTCAGATTTATAGACCTGGATATGAGCCAAAAATGTTTAATTTTTACCGATATTTTCTCAAGAGCTATAAGAAATAAAACGGTTGACATTCTAAAAATATTTTTTTCTCAGTCTATTAAAGGTATAAACGTTGACACAGGATAATTTAAGAATAATTTTGTTAAGGGCTATTTAAACACAAATGTGGGTTTTTCAAACAATTTGACTTGTGGATTTATGGAGAATATTTTCGAAGGCATATCCCAATTACTATACGAGGACTTTCCAAGGATATTTTCTTAATGAAGATTAGAGTTATGAACGCGGATTTTATAAAGAAATTTGCTTAAGGATTATTAGAGTTGCGAACATGAAGTTTTTAAAAATATTTTTGAAGACCTATTGGAGTTATAAACTTGAATATTTTTATGGAGGTCTTCTGAAGGAATATCAGAGTTTTAGATATGAATTTAAATCATGGACTTTCAAGGATATTTTTTGAAGGTCTGTCATAGTACTAGAGCCACAAACTGAGATTTTTTAAAAATATTTTTTCAGGGGCATTAATGTGAATACAAATATTCTCCAAAGTACTATCTGGGTGTTTTTGAGGATCATGTTTTTAAGGATTATCAAGGCAGGAATGTGGACTTTTGAAACAATTTGTATTAAGGATTACAAAGTGGAGACCTTCAATCTTAGTTACAACATAAGCACTTCCTTCAGGATTACAAAGGAATTTTTTAAGGATATTATTGCAGGTCTATCCCAGTTACAACGAGGACTATTTAAGGATATTTTTGTAATGATTATTAGAGTTATGAAAGCAGATTTTCTAAACATATTTTCTTAAGAATTATTAGAATTACGAATGTGAATATGTTAAAAAAAATCTTTGAAGAACTATCAGAGTTATAAACTTGAATATTTTTGTATGGGGACTATCTGAGTAATAATGACGGTTTTAAGACGTTTTCTTAAGGACACAAAAGTGTCCACTGTTCGTGGATATATTTTAAGGGCTATCAAAAAATTATGAGAATTGCAAACAAGATTTTTTTAATTTTTGTTTTGAAGAACTGTTTTAAGGATATATTCGAAGGACTATTATTGTAAATGTGGTTAATCTTATAAATATATGTTTTCAAGCTCCATGGAACGTGCCACACATACCTCAAATGACAATTTTCCTTCATTAGCCTCTTCTAATAATTATTAATATATATTCAAAAGGAGAAGTTACCCTCATTTGTATATTTGCATTTTAACAAAGGTAAGATGCTGTTGATCTTCACGATCATATTAAATTATTTTGAAAATTAACCCCAAGCTAATAATTTTCTAATTAATTTTGATGTGCGAGGTAAGGAAGGGAAGTCAAAATGTTTAGCATCATCCCGAAAGGGGTGGAAATATGCAAATTTGGTGAGATCTTCAAATGATCGTCTTTGCAGGGAAAGTGAAGCGTGCCAGGGGATGGAAGCTGTATAAATTTATTTTTTAGAAGGGAAGATGCTGTTGATCTTCCCGATCCCATTAAAATCTGGAAAATTAACCTCAAGCAAATAATTTTCTAATTTATTTCGAGTGAGAGCAAAAAAATCCTAAATGTTTGACAGCATCCTGAAAGGGGTGGAAATATGTAAATTTGCTTTGATCTTTAAATGATCTTCTTTGCCGGGAAAGTGAAGCGTGCCAGGGGAAGGAAGCTGAATCAATTTATGTTTTCTTTTACCTAGATGTCATGCAAATTAAATTTGAGAATATATTTATCCCTCCAATGTGATATGCAAATATATTTGAGAGTGGATCTTCAATAGAGACCTTAAGTGAAGTGGAACGTGCCAAGAGATAAATGAGATCAATTTCTTACATATTTTCTCTTTCTAATTATTATTATTATTATTATTAATATTATTATTATTATTATTATTATTATTATTATTATTATTATTATTATTATTAATTATAGTCCTTTAGTAAATATCCTTTGAAAAACTCTCGTTTCTTGCTCCAAAAGACCTTAAGAAAGCATTCCTAAAAAAAACCGTCATTTATTGGTCTAATAGTCCTTTAGAGCCCCATCCTTTAAAAATCAACGATTTTTGCTCTAAAATTACTTCAAAAATATTCAAAATAATTGCACTGATAAAGTCCTTAAGAAATATTCTTAAATAAGGGTTTTCACTTTACTTTTCCAAAATTATTTGGAAACTTAGATTTTAAAATCAAAAAATCCACTTTAGCCATTTTAGCCTTGGTAATATTTTGTGTGTGAGGATGGGAAGATCCCTGAGGTAATATTTTCAAAAATGTCAATTTGATAGTCCTTCAGAAAATATTCTTTCTGAAGGGCTATCTGACCAAACCACATAGATGTTTTAAGAATATTTTTTAGAGGACTATCAAATGAAAAATTTTAAAAATGTTAACTCAAGGATCAGCCGATCCTCATACATGGATTTATGAAAAAAAATATTTTCTCAAGGACTATTAAAATTTTAGAGGTGGATTTTTAGACACTATGTTTTTTAAAGGACTTTGGGAGTTACAGACGTGGATTTTTAAGGATGTTCTCTGCAGGTTTATATGAATTCTTGTAGGATAGTGGCCAAATATCGGGCCATCTTTATATATTTTCATCAAGTTTACCTAAAATTTAAATATCAAGTTCTACACTAAACGAAATTTCCATTAGTTTACCTAAAAGACGACCAAAGCTGGAAAAAATATTCTTTTCTCGACAATGCATTTTTCAAAATTTTTTCTTTAAATTTCTTCTTTGCAATTCCAATTTTGATTTATATTGGCCTTTCAGAAAAATACGTTACACTTTTTTCTTCGGTGAATTGAATTATATATTTCAGCCGTTTTGAAAATGTCTCAAATTTTGAAAACAATTAACACTTGGAAAGGTCGCTCAAAGTGTCCGGCAACCCCCTTTTTCACCAACACCAACAGACAATTGTTTAACCCATGTTGGTCAGTCTATTGTCTTCGATGTTTTGGGAGTTTGATTTCTCAACGGTGACCTTTGGCATTTGCAAAAATATTTTCTTAAGAAATTACAATTTTCTTTGACGCGGTCATTAAATTTCGCAAATCAAATGTAACGGCCTGGATTCTCAATGAAATATTGAGAGAAATCTATTAAAATTTTAAAGGTCACTTAGGGTGGAAAATTCTGGAGCAGCGGTCAATTCAAAATTTTTAGGGAAAAATTATTTTTATTTGCTGGCGAAAAAGGCGCCAGGAATGGAAAATTAATTCAATTTTTGAGCCCAAATGCAGAGAGCCCTTTCCCCTAACCTTTGCTCTTGGCAAAAGGGGAGAATGCAAATCCAAATCGATTTGGGTGGAGAAAAAGGTGACAATAAATTGATTTTCTTTGGGTGAAGTGTGAAATTCTGAAATTGGAATTCTTAAGAAAATATTTTTGCAAAAGGTCACCATTGAGAAATCAAACTCCCAACCCTGAAGACAATAGACTGACCAACATGGGTCAAACTATTTATTGTTGTTGAAATAGAAAAGGGGGTTGCCGAACACTTTGGGTGACCTTTCCAAGTGTTAATTGTTTGTAAAATTCGATACATTTTAAAAACGCCTGAAATATGTAATTTAATTCAGTGAAGAAAAATTGTAACGTATTTTTGTGAAAGGCTAAAATAAATCAAAAAAAGGAATTGCAAGGAAAACTCGGAAATGAAGAATTCTCAAAATGCAATGTCGGGAGAAATTCAGTTTTTCACATTCATTTGGTCCTCTTCTAGAAAAAATAATAAAAACTTGATATTTAAATTTGAGATAAACTTGAAGAAAATATATAAAGATGGCCCGATATTTGGCCACCCTCCTGCAAGAATTCAGATAGACCTGCAGAGGATATCCTTAAAAATCGACGTATGTAACTCCCCAAGTCCTACAAAACATATTGTCTAAAAATCCACCTCCAACATTTTAATAGTCCTTGTGAAAATATTTTTTTTTCATAAATCCATGTGTGAAGATCAGACGATCCTTGAGGTAATATTTTTTTTTAAATTTTGATTTAATTGTCCTCTAGGAAATATTCTTAATACATCCATGTATTTTGGTCGGATAGCTCTTCAGAAAGAATATTTTTGAAGGACTATCAAATCAACATTTTTAAAAATATTTCCTCAGGGATCATCCGAGCCTCACACATCCGATCCCATTTGATGAAAATATATAAAGATGGCCCGATATTTGGCCAACCTCCTACAAGAGTTTAGATAGATCTGCAGAGGATATCCTTAAAAATCCACGTCTGTAACTCTCAAAGTCCTTCAAAACATATTCTCTAAAAATTCACCTCCAACATTTTAATAGTCCTTGAGAATATTTTTTATGAAAAATCCATGTGTGAGGATCAGATGATCGTTTAGGTAATATTTTTTAAAACTTTGGATTTAATAGTCCTTTAAAAAATATTCTTAAAACATCCATGGGTTTTGGTCGGATAGCCCTTCAGAAAGAATATTTTCTGAAGGACTATCAAATCAATATTTTTAAAAATATTACCTCGGGGATCATCCGAACCTCACACATCCGATCCGATTTGAAGGAAATATATAAAGATGGCCCGATATTTGGCCACCCTCCTACAAGAATTCAGATAGACCTGCAGAGAATATTCTTAAAATTCCACGTCTGTAACTCCCCAAGTCCTTCAAAACATATTCTCTACAAATCCACCGGTAACGTATTAATTGTCCTTGAGAAAATATTTTTTTTTTCATAGATACATGTGTAAGGATCGGATGATCCTTGAGGTAAAATTTTAATTTTTATTTAATAGTCCTTTAGGAAATATTCCTAAAACATCCATGTGTTTTGGTCGGATAGCCCTTCAGAAAGAATATTTTCTGAAGGACCATCAAATTAACATTTTTAGAAACATAAATAAAGGATCATTCGATCCTCACACACAAAATATTGTCAAGGACTTTTAAAATGGCTGAAGTGGATTTTTTGATTTTAAAATCTAAGTTTCCAAATAATTTTGAAAAAGTAAAGTGAAAACCCTTATTTAAGAATATTTCTTAAGGACTATCAGTGAAATTATTTTGACAATTTTTGAAGCAATTTTAAAGCAACAATCATGGATTTTCAAAAGGATGGGGTTCTAAAGGACTGTTAGACCCATAAATAAAGGTTTTTTCAAAGAATACTTTCTTAAGGTATTTTAGATCAAGAAACGAAAATTTTTAAAGGGATATTTACTAAAGGACTATCCAGTATCTAAGTTAATTATTTTTGCAAAATTATTTGGACGGATAGTCCTTTGGTAAATATCCTACTAAAGGACTATCCGGTATCTAAGTTAATTATTTTTCCAAAATTATTTGGCCGGATAGTCCTTTGGTAAATATCCTTTGAAAAATTCTCGTTTCTTGCTCTAAAAGACCTTAAGAAAGTATTCCTAGAAAAACCTTCATTAATTGCTCTAATAGTCCTTTAGAACCTCATCCTTTAAAAATCCACTATTATTGCTCTAAAATTCCTTCACAAAATATTCAGAACAATTGCACTGATAAAGTCCTTAAGAAATATTCTTAAGAACGGGGTTTCACTTCAATTTTCCAAAATTATTTGGTCATATTTTAGGTGTGCTAATAGACATTTTGATTATTGTAGAACTTGATATATGCATCTTAGAGATATGTATTAGAAATATATAAAGATGGCATGTTATTTAGCCACTTTCCTACTAGAATTCAGATTTTTATGGCTCTCCAAAAATTTTCTAGGAATATTATATAAAAAATGGTTAGTATATAGTCATGGGATGCTATGACTACGATCCACAGAATCATAGGATCCTATGACTATATAAACATTTTATTAACAAAATTTCCAGAATTTTCTAAAAAGCTACACAAATTTGAGTTCAAGCAAAAGACGGTCAAATATCATGACATTTTCAAATATTTCAAAAAAAAAAATTGTTGTTGTAAAGTGGTCAGGATTAATCCCCTTATTGTTGTTGTTATAAACTCAACGTTTGTTTATTAGTGAAAAAATATCTAAAATGTATATAACAAGTTCTACAACAACACAATTTTTGTAAACGTTTTTTTTTTCAATACACATGACTTAACCTCCTCCCTTTCCAAAACATTACCTCAAACTATTTTAAATAATTATTTACTTCACTTACTCCCGATTTTCACAGGTCAAATATAATTGACTCAAGTATTAGTTTATGGATGAGAGAGGTGAGTTAAATGACGACTCCTCACTTTTCAACAACCTCTCATTCGGAAAAACTGAAAATTATGGCAATTATAATAGTCTAGTGTATATTTGGAAGAATTTTGCGACAAAAGATAGCGCACGGAAAATCCTGACTCCTTAAATATGCAAATATGGGTGGTAATCATCCCTCAAAATTCAAAAATTAATTAATTAGAAAAGCAAATAGGCAAGAAATTGGTCTATTTTTCCTTTGGCACGTTCCACGTTCTTTAAGGCAAAAATTTGAAGATGCTCTCTCTCCAAAAAAATTGCATATCACAATTGAGGTATATCACAAATGAGGTATCATTGTATACTCAATATTGAATTAACATGACATCTAGGTAAAAAAATTATGCAGCTTCCATCCCCTGGCACGCTTCACTTTCCCGGCAAAGAAGATCATTTGCTGATCTAAACAAATTTGCATATTTCAAACTCTTTTCCTCTCTCACTCAAAATGAATTAGAAAATTATCTGCTTGTGGTTAATTTTCAAAAGTGTTATTGGGAACGAGAAGATCAACAGCATCTTACCTTTGTTAAAATGCAAATATGCAAATGAGGGTAACTTCGCCTGGAAAATATTTTAGTAATTATTAGAAGACGCTAATGGAGAAAAAATTTCATTTGAGGTATGTGTGGCACGTTCCATATACAGGGTGAGATAAAAAAAAAACTGCAACAAAGTTAAACGCCATAATTTTTTTTTTTAATTTTATTGAATGAAAGCGAAAAATGTCGGAAATAGCATCAAATTTGAGGAAAAGTTTTGATTTGTTCGAATTGGTCACCTTTGGCACAAATGATGGCCTTCAAACGGCCAATGAAATCGTCACATGCTGCCCAAATGTTGCTCTGCGGTATTTTGGGCCATTCCCGGCGAAGCGCTTGCTTGAGGTGATCGACACCTTGCTTTCCAAAATACTCCAGACACAATAGATTTTGGTGGCCATTGTGCAGATCACAACTTTCGGCCTAGCGTAGCAACTATTTAGCTCTTTTGAGTTTTTCTTTTTTTTTTCTGTTGCGGTGTAAGTTCTTGCAGTTTTTGGAATTTCAATGGCTTTACACCGAGCTAATTTTTCAATATTTGCCGAATGGAACCATTTCTGCTGATGTTGCTGTTTTCTTCCGTCCACTTGCACTTCCTTGACGTCAGTCTACGCTTCCAATATCACGGTAACGAGCGATGGTACGAGACACAAAAGATTTATTCACATTTAAATGCTGGAGTACTCTAAGCCACTATAGCCGCTTGTGGTTTTCCAGCTAAATATAAAGAAATCACACTATACCGGCTGAAATCCATCACGAATAACTGTTTTGCTGAAAAATTCTCATCAAAATGGGGTCGGACGAGTGGCTTGGGAATGACAGCAGTCTGAAGTTGGTTGCAGTTTTTTCATTTCACCCTATATTGTTAAAAAATCCGAGTTTGTTGATGTAAAAGTCCTTCAGAAAATATTCTCAACAAATTCACGTCTGTTGGTGAAATATTCATTGAAAACTCAAATTTCTTGGTCCAAAAGTACTTCAAAAAATATCCTTTGAAAAAGTCTCCCTTATTGCTCTAAAAGTCCTTCAGAAAGTATTCTTAAAAAAATCTACATTTGTTAATCTGATAGTCCTTCAAAAAATAATCTTAAAAAGTCATCATTTATTTGTCGAATAGTCCTTCAGAAAAATTTCTAAAAAAATCAGGTTTGTTGGTCTGATAGTCCTACAGAAAATATTCTTGAAAATCTACATTTGCTTGCTCTGTCCTTCAAAAAATATTCATTAAGTCTACCTTTATTTGTCTGATAGGCCTTCAGAAAATATTCTTAAAAAAATCCTCGTTTATTAATCGGATAGTTCTTCCGAAAATATTTTTTTAAAAGTCCACATTTTTTGGCTAATAGTCCTCAAGAAAAAATCCACGTTTGTTTGGTATGATGGTCCTTCGGAACATGTAGTTAAAAATCCACGTTTGTTGATATAAAAGTCCTTCAGAAAATATTCTCAAAAAATCTGTTGGTCAAATATTTAACAAAAAACACACATTTCCTTGTCTGATGTTACTTTCGACGTATTCCCTCCCTTAACCTTCACTCCATTGTCAATAAATTTATTTCCATTGGATGAAGTGTGAAAACCCATTGCCACCCAAAATAAAATGTAATTTCTTAAGAAAATAAATTTTTGCAAATGCCATAGGTCAATGCTAGGAAATCCAACTCCCAAAAACGAAGACAACCATTGGAAGTAAAACAAATCAACAAGAAATTGGTCCAGTCATCTTGGCTTGGCACGTTCCACTTTCTTTGAGGTTCTCTTAATGATCTTCTACAACAAATTTGCATATTTTACCCCCTCCCCTAACACAATTCGAAGAGGGACAAATATTTAATTTGCATGACAATTTGGTAAATAAAAGAAATTGGCCCAGCCTACCTTCTTTGGTACGCTTCACTTTCTCTTAAAGAAGATCATTTGTGGGTCTACACAAATTTGCATATTTCACCCCTTGGCCACAGAGATGGGTAAATATTTGAATTTTCACATTGTCACCCAATTTCATTTTGAAAAATATTTGATTGTGGTTAATTTTCAAGATCTTTTTGTCATCAAAAAGATCTGCAGCATCTTCGGAAATTTGAATAGACAAATTAGGGTAACTTCTTTAACTTCGTTTAAAAGAAAAAATATCCACCTAGTTTTCGGGCTACAAATATGGATTTTTTAAGAATATTTCCTGAAGGACTATCAGACCAAAGAAATTGGATTTAATAAAATTGTGTGCTAAAGTTTGAAGGACTATTTTTTTATTTATTTTTTTTTTTTTTTTAATATTTTGTCAATCATAAACAATATATTGTAAATATTTTTGGAATGTCTATCAGAACAAAAATTGTTGATTTTTTTCAGAATATTCTCTCAAGAACTTTCCGACCAAAATATTTTAAATGATTGATAAAATTTTCAGAAGAACTATCAGACAAATAAATGTGGATTTTCAGAGAATATTTTTTAAGGGCCATCCAGGACCTTGAAAAATAGATTTTTTAATGACCATCCAGGACCTTGAAAAATATATTTTTTAAAGATATTTTTCCAGGATCCAAACGTGGATTTTTGAAAAAAAAAAAAAAATTCAAATGTAGATTTTTTCAGAAGAGATAGATTTTAGTTCATATTTCTTCAAGAACCAACAGACCAAAAAAGAAACTTAGATTTTTTAAAGCAAATTTGTAAGGACCGTTAAAGGCCAGGGAGTCTTAGTGACCACCCAACTAAGGGAAAATGACTTTTACGGATGGGAGTTAAAAACGAAGAAGTCTTCTTAGTGAAACTGCAGGTTATGAAGTCTTTATCTCTGGTCCTTCTATCGAAAAGATAATGCTCCTTCACCTCTTCTATGGAGGAGATTCTCTGTGTTAATTCAGATTGCCATCGATCGGAGTCGATCTAGCTATGTCTGCCCTTCCGTCCGCCTGTCTGGCTGGTGCGTACGATAACTCTCGAAGACAGTATCCGATTTGGTCCAAACTTGGTATATCGTAATATTATTATCAAACTTAGATCAAGTTCGGAGATAGGCAATATCGGTACCTCCCCCACAAAAAGTCGATAGTTCAACTTTTTTCAAGGACCAGCAGACGTTGATTTTTTAAAGAATATTTTTTCAAGTCTCTAGAGACGTGAATTTTTTAAAGAATATTTTTTTTCAAGGCTATAGAGACGTGGATTTTTTAAAGAATATTTTTTCCAAGCACCAAGGGAGTGGATTTTTTAAAGAATATTTTTTCCAAGGACCTAGGGACGTGGATTTTTTAACGAATATTTTTTTCCAAGGACCAGGGATCAACAGACGTGGATTTTTTAAAGAATATTTTTTCAGGGATCAACAGACGTGGATTTTTTTGAAGAATATTTTTTCAAGGCTCTAGAGACGTGGATTTTTTAAAGATTATTTTTGTGCAAGGATCAACAGACGTAGATTTTTTTAAAGAATATTTTTTCAAGGCTCTAGAAACGTGGATTTTTTAAAGAATATTTTTTCAAGGCTCTAGAAACGTGGATTTTTAAAAGAATATTTTTTCAAGGCTCTAGAAACGTGGATTTTTTAAAAGTTTTTTTTCAAGGCTCTAGAAACGTGGATTTTTAAAGAAATGTTTTCAAGGCTCTAGAGACGTGGATTTTTTAAAGAATATTTTTTTCAAGGCTCTAGAGACGTGGATTTTTTAAAGAATATTTTTTCAGGGATCAACAGACGTGGATTTTTTTAAAGAATATTTTTTTTCAGGGATCAACAGACGTGGATTTTTTAAAGAATATTTTTTTCAAGGCTCTAGAGACGTGGATTTTTTTAAAGAATATTTTTTTTCAGGGCTCTAGAGACGTGGATTTTTTAAAGAATATTTTTTTCAAGGATCAACAGACGTGGATTTTTTAAAGAATATTTTTTTCAAGGATCAACAGACGTGGATTTTTTAAAGAATATTTTTTTAAGGATCAACTAACGTGGATTTTTTTAAGAATATTTTTTCAAGAACAAAGAGACGTGGATTTTTTAAAGAATATTTTTTTAAGGTTTTAGAGACGTGGATTTTTTAAAGAATATTTTTTAAGGCTCTAGAGACGTGGATTTTTAAAAAATATTTTTTTTCAAGGTTCTAGAGATGTGGATTTTTTAAAGAATATTTTTTCAAGGCTCTAGAGACGTGGATTTTTTAAAGAATATTTTTTTTCAAGGTTCTAGAGATGTGGATTTTTTAAAGAATATTTTTTTTGTCAAGGCTCTAGAGACGTGGATTTTTTAAGGAATATTTCTTTTCAAGGTTCTAGAAATGTGGATTTTTTAAAGAATATTTTTTTCAAGGTTCTAGAGACGTGGATTTTTCAAAGAATATTTTTTAAGGCTCTAGAGACGTGAATTTTTTAAAGAATATTTTTTTCAAGGCTCTAGAGGCGTGGATTTTTTAAAAAATATTTTTTTCAAGGCTCTAGAGACGTGGATTTTTTAAAGAATATTTTTTTCAAGGCTCTAGAGACGTGGATTTTTTAAAGAAGATTTTTTCCAAGGACCAAGAGACGTGGATATTTTAAAGAATATTTTTTTGTCAAGGCTCTAGAGACGCGGTTTTTTTAAAGAATATTTTTTTTCAAGGCTCTAGAGATGTGGATTTTTTAAAGAATATTTTTTCAAGGACCAACAGACGTGGATTTTTTAAAGAATATTTTTTCAAGGACCAACAGACGTGGATTTTTTAAAGAATATTTTTATCAAGGCTCTAGAGACGTGGATTTTTTAAAGAAGATTTTTTCCAAGGACCAAGAGACGTGGATTTTTTAAAGAAGATTTTTTCCAAGGACCAAGAGACGTGGATATTTTAAAGAATATTTTTTTGTCAAGGCTCTAGAGACGCGGTTTTTTAAAGAATATTTTTTTTCAAGGCTCTAGAGATGTGGATTTTTTAAAGAATATTTTTTCAAGGACCAAGAGACGTGGATTTTTTAAAGAAGATTTTTTCCAAGGTCCAAGAGACGTGGATTTTTTAAAGAATATTTTTTTCAAGGCTCTAGAGACGTGGATTTTTTAAAGAAGATTTTTTCCAAGGACCAAGAGACGTGGATATTTTAAAGAATATTTTTTTGTCAAGGCTCTAGAGACGCGGTTTTTTTTAAGAATATTTTTTTTCAAGGCTCTAGAGATGTGGATTTTTTAAAGAATATTTTTTCAAGGACCAAGAGACGTGGATTTTTTAAAGAAGATTTTTTCCAAGGTCCAAGAGACGTGGATTTTTTAAAGAATATTTTTTTCAAGGCTCTAGAGACGTGGATTTTTTAAAGAAGATTTTTTCCAAGGACCAAGAGACGTGGATATTTTAAAGAATATTTTTTTGTCAAGGCTCTAGAGACGCGGTTTTTTTAAAGAATATTTTTTTTCAAGGCTCTAGAGATGTGGATTTTTTAAAGAATATTTTTCAAGGACCAAGAGACGTGGATTTTTTAAAGAAGATTTTTTCCAAGGTCCAAGAGACGTGGATTTTTTAAAGAATATTTTTTCAAGGCTCTAGAGACGTGGATTTTTTAAAGAATATTTTTTTCAAGGCTCTAGAGACGTGGATTTTTTAAAGAATATTTTTTTCCAAGGACCAAGAGACGTGGATTTTTTAAAGAATATTTTTTTCAAGGCTCTAGAGACGTGGATTTTTTAAAGAATATTTTTTTCCAAGGCTCTAGAGACGTGGATTTTTTAAAGAATATTTTTTTCCAAGGACCAAGAGACGTGGATTTTTTAAAGAATATTTTTTTCCAAGGACCAAGAGACGTGGATTTTTTAAAGAATATTTTTTTCCAAGGACCAAGAGACGTGGATTTTTTAAAGAATATTTTTTTCCAAGGACCAAGAGACGTGGATTTTTTAAAGAATATTTTTTTCCAAGGACCAAGAGACGTGGATTTTTTAAAGAATATTTTTTTCCAAGGACCAAGAGACGTGGATTTTTTAAAGAATATTTTTTTAGAGACGTGGATTTTTTAAAGAATATTTTTTTCAAGGCTCTAGAGACGTGGATTTTTTAAAAAAAATATTTTTTTAAGGCTCTAGACACGTGGATTTTTTAAAAAAAATATTTTTTTCAAGGATCAACAGATGTGGATTTTTTAAAGGATATTTTTTTCAAGGCTCTAGAGACGTGGTTTTTTTAAAGGATCAACAGATGTGGATTTTTTAAAGGATATTTTTTTAAGGATCAACAGACATGGGCTTTTTAAAGGATATATTTTCAAGAATTAACAGACGCGGATTTTTTAAAGATTATTTTTTTCAAGGCTCTAGAGACGTGGATTTTTTAAAGAATAATTTTTTCAAGGCTCTAGAGACGTGGATTTTTTAAAGAATATTTTTTCAAGGATTAACAGACGTGGATTTTTTAAAGAATATGTTTTCAAGGATTAACAGACGTGGATTTTTTAAAGAATATTTTTTCAAGGTTCTTGAGACGTGGATTTTTAAAGAATATTTTTTCAAGGCTCTAGAGACGTGGATTTTTTAAAGAATATTTTTTCAATCATCAACAGATGTGGATTTTTTAAAGAATATTTTTTTTCAAGGCTCTAGTGACGCGGATTTTTTAAGGAATATTTTTTTCAAGGCTCTAGACGTGGATTTTTTAAGGAATATTTTTTTCAAGACTCTAAAGACGTGGATTTTTTAAAGAATATTTTTTTCAAGGCTCTAGAGACGTGTATTTTTTAAAGATAAATTTTCAAGGCTCTAGCGACGTGTATTTTTTAAAGATATTTTTTCAAGGCTCTAGAGACTTGGATTTTTTAGAATATTTTTTCAAGGCTCTAGAGACGTGGATTTTTTAGAATATTTTTTCAAGGATTAACAGGCGTGGATTTTTTAGAGCATATATTTTCAAGGATTAACAGGCGTGAATGGAAAATATTCCTTTTTTGTCTCATGGCCCTTCCAAAAATATTCTCATAAAATTAGCTAAATTTTGGTCTGAAAGTCCTTTTCAGAAAATATATTTTTTTCATTCTGCTGGTCCTTTAGAAAATTTTCTGTGAAAATCTACGTTAGTTGGTCTGGGTCCTTCAGAGAAAAATATTTACAAATTCAATTTAAACATTTCTCTATTGATCCTTGAGTGAATACTTTTCAAAAATCCACTTTTTCACAATCCAAGTGCGGCCTGACATGGTCTTTAGGAAATATCCGTCAAAATTCCACCTTTGGTGGTAGGACAGTTCTTCTGAAAATATTTTAAAAAAATATCACGTTTGCTGTTCTGATAGTCATTTGGAAAATATTTTTTAAAATCCTCCTTGAACTCACTTCCACTCCCTCCCCCCTTTTTTAAATTGAGTTGATATTATTGTGGCACCCCTTTCCAGAAACAGATTCCATAGAACAAACAAACCGGAAACCCTTAGTCATATCATTCAAATTTACACCTTTGAATTGTTGTTTCAAATAAAACGGAATTGAATTTCTTCTCCTACCTTTTTTTCTGAAAAAAGAAAATAAAAATCAATGATGGAAAGGTCAGCCAGCCACCCCATCTACCACAAAAACAACAACAATAACAACAAATATAATTTACAGAAAAAAAAACAATTTCAAAACTGACCATAATCTTTCAACAATGGGTCAACAACAGACATAACAATTTACATAAGGATGCTGCAAGGAATGACCTTCAAGGATGTTAATTATCCTTTAAACTCAAACTCTGGTAATGACCAGCAACCCTTAGCTCGATGATGACCAGAGGGTAAGGTAAACTGGGAAAGTAGTTGCACTGATTATGATGACCTCCTTCTTCCTCTATTTTTTGCATTTCTCACTCTCTCTCCACCTCCTGCTTGACCCTTGTTATTCGGTCAGTAGATAATAATTGAATAATCGGAATATTTCCGTTACAAAGATTTTAAAATTTTTCGTTCGGGAAATTTCCTTGGTATACCATTAAAATGGCATGGCTGACTTTAAGGACATGGCGTGTGTATACGAACATTTCTTGCCAGACACCACCATTTCTCTTTGGCCACCTTTCGTTCTCCAAGTTTTCGCTGATTTGCATATCGATTTTCCCCTACTTTTTCACGAAAAATTCGTGCTCTCCCAAAAGTCTTGGCGTTGAGTTGTGTTAAGGAGTTGTAAACTCGTGGAGTTGGGGTATTCGCGTTTTTCAGCCATTCCCTCGTCAGCCATCTTTTGATTTATATGTCACAGTCATGCGAACAAACCCCCCACCACCCACCATCCTCTGGAGTTAAAAATGTTTGGTAATTACTTTTCTTACTTGCGGCAAGTACCAAGGGGGGGAGGGGGTAGACTGGATTACTTCGGCGTACATAAATGTCTGCAACCCTTTTTCAGAAGATGACTTTCTTAAGTTTACCCCCTCCCCACCCAAACAACTAGTAACCGCAAACACATAAACATCCATCCCCAGTCAAACGGGAGTTTCATTTGCATAGCCCCCCTCTCCTCATCCAACATCATATACCGAAAACTTTTTCACGGATATTTTTCGCATCATTCGCTGTTTCTTATTCGCCGTCAAGGGCTCTCCCAAGTCCTCCTCCCCCCCTCCACTCAACGACTAAATGTGATTAGAAATTTTACTTAGTTTGTATCCCAATACCCGTATACTTGGGTATGCGTCTCTCTGCGTGTGTGTGTGTGTGTTTATTTTGATAAAATTTACATATTTACCCTCAATTAAAATGATATAGAGAGCGAAGCGAAGAAAAACTTTTTTTCCTTTCGTGGAGGATTTTCTAAATTGCCTTTCCAGCTTTTTCCAAAGGCAAATCCAAGGTGAAAAAGGTCTTCTTGGGTATACATAAATTTTCTTTTAAAAACCCCAGGCAAAGGAAAGATTTCGTGTGCGTTTTTTTTTTGTGGTTCATTTTTCACAATTTCCAAGGAGCCGGGAAAAAAGGACGAAACGTAAATTAATGGCGAAAAAAATGGATGGGGTTATTTGTCTAATGAATTTGGTTATTTTTGAAAACTTTCCGGAGATTCTTTTGATGGGGGTAATGAATTATTTTTATTTATTTATTTTCTTTTTTTTTTTGGGAAAGAGAATTAAGGATATATCATCATTTAAAGGGGAAGAGATGAAAAATGAAACATCCTTTTCTTAAAAAGGAACTTAAGGACATGAGGCACATATAAAAGATCTGAGAGGCCAGGATGTATTTAGAGGACCTACAAACGTGGATTTTTTTAAGAATATTTTTTCAAGGACGAAAAACCCTGGATATTTTCAATAAAAATTTTTCCAGGACCTCCAAATGTGAATATTTGTAAAAAATATTTTTCAAGGACCAACGGACGTGGATTTTTATAGAATATTTTTTCAAGAATTAACAGACGTGGATTTTTTAAGTATTTTTTTTTTTCAAAGATCAATGGAAGTGGATTCTTAGAATTCTTTAAGGATCAACAGGCGTGGATTTTTTAAAGAATATTATTTCAAGGGTCAAACGTTGTGGATATAATAGGGAATATTTTTTCAAGGATCAACAGACGTGGATTTTCTAAAGAATATTTATTAAACGACCTACAGACGTTAATTTTTTGAAGGATATTTTGTCAAGGATCAACGGACGTGGATTTTTGGAAGGATATTTTGTCAAGGATCAACAGACGTGGATTTTTTAAAGAATCATTTTTTTCAACAGATGTGGCTTTTCAAAATATATATTTTTTAAGGACCAATAATATTCGATTTTTATGAATATTTTTTCTAAGGATAAGAAGATGTGGGCTTTTGAAAAAAAAAATTTTCAAGGATCAACAGACGTGGATTTTTTAAGGAATATTTTTTTCAAGGATCAACAGACGTGGATTTTTTAAAGAATATTTTTTTTTCAAGGATCAACAGACGTGGATTTTTTAAAAAATATTTTTTTCAAGGAACAACTGACGTGGATTTTTTAAAGAATATTTTTTCAAGGACCAAAAAGGACGAGAGTTTTTTAAAGAATCTTTAAGGATGAACAGTCGTGGATTTTTTAAAGAATAGATTTTCAAGGACCAAAAAGGACGAAGGTTGTTTAAAGAATCTTTATTTCAAGGATCAACAGAAACAAGGATTTTTTAAAGAATATATTTTCAAGGATCAAAAGACGTGGATTTTTTTGAAGAGTATTTATTTAAGGATTAACAGACGTGAGGATTTTTTAAAATAATTTTTTTTCAAAGATCAATAGACCTGGATCTTTTAAAGAATATTTTTTCAAGGATCAACAAACGTGGATTTTTTAAAAAATACTTTTTCAAAGGACCACCAAACGTGGAGTATTTGAAGAATATTTTTACAAGGATCAACAGACGTGAGTTTTTTAAGATTATTTTTCCAAGGATCAACAGACGTCGATTTTTTAAAGAATATTTTCAAGCATCAACAGACGTGGATTTGTAAAGAACAATTTTGTCAAGGATTAACAGACGTGGATTTTATAAAGAATATTTTTTTTCATGGATCAACAGACGTGGATTTTTTAAAGAATATTTTTTTCATGGATCAACAGACGTGGATTTTTTTAAAGAATATTTTTTTCAAAGACCAACAGACGTGGATTTTTTAAAGAATATTTTTTTTCAAGGATCAACAGACGTGGATTTTTTAAAGAATACTATTTTTTCAAGGACCAAACGACGTGGATTTTTTAAAGAATATTTTTTTCAAGGACCAAACGACGTGGATTTTTTAAAGAATATTTTTTCAAGGATCAACAGACGTGGCTTTTTTTAAGAATATTTATTCAAGGACCAACTACGTGGATTTTTTAAATAATTTTTTTTCAAGGATCAACAGACGTAGCTTTTTTAAGGAATATTTATTCAAGGACCTACAGAGACGTGGATTTTTTAAGAATATTTTTAAAGAATTTTTTTTATATTTAAAGCATATTTTTCAAGGATCAACAGACGTGGATTTTTTAAAGAATATTTTTTTAAGGATCAACAGACGTGGATTTTTTAAAGAATATTTTTTCAAGGATCAACAGACGTGGATTTTTTAAAGAATATCTTTTTTCAGGATCAACAAACGTTGATTTTTTAAAAAAATATTTTTTCAAAGGACCACCAAACGTGGATTCTTAAAAAATATTTTCAAGGATCAACAAACGTTGATTTTTTAAAAAAAATATTTTTTCAAAGGACCACCAAACGTGGATTCTTAAAAAAATATTTTCAAGGATCCAGAGACGTAGTGTTTTAAAAGTATTTTTTTTTTATGGACCAAATAACGTGGATTTTTTAAAGAATATTTTTTTAAGGATCAACAGACGTGGATTTTTTAAAGAATATTTTTTCAAGGACCAAACGACGTGGATTTTTTAAATAATATTTTTTCAAGGATCAACAGACGTGGATTTTTTAAATAATATTTTTTCAAGGATCAACAGACGTAGCTTTTTTAAGGAATATTTATCAAGGACCTACAGAGACGTGGATTTTTTAAAGAATATTTTTATATTTAAAGCATATTTTTTCAAGGATCAACAGACGTGGATTTTAAAAAAAAATATTTTTTCAAGGATCAACAGACGTGGATTTTTTAAAAATATTTTTTCAAGGATCAACGGACGTGGACTTTTTAAAGAATATTTTTTCAAGGCTCTAGAGACGTGGATTTTTTAAAAAATATTTTTCAATGATCAACAAACCACGTTTGTTTGTTTTTAAAAATATTTTTTCCAGGACCAAAAATCCTGCATTTTTAAAACTATTTTTCCCTTGCCCAAAAACGTGAATTTTTTTTAAGACTAACCGACGTGGATTTTTTAAGACTAACCGACGTGGATTTTTTTAAGACTAACCGACGTGGATTTTTTAAGAATATTTTCAATACCACTAACTAACAGAAATTCAATACCAAATTTAGTACTGTTCCAAATTTAGTACTATTTAGTACATTTTACCTAGTTCCCTTTGTGCACATTTCTAATTCTCATACCAAATTTCAAGTTCTTACATCTATCCGTTCCCATAATACCAAATTGTACCATTTAAAAAAAAAATCCTGCACTCCATTAGTGACTCTCACCCGGAATTTAAGAATTCTAGCTGACTCCGTTTGTCCAACAAAACTCTAAATTTTTAGTACATTTTACCTGTTATTTTA